>NC_048546.1:1061532-1364087 GCF_902806685.2 Maniola hyperantus | reverse complement strand
TATAGAGAACACTTTCGTTGGCGGGTCGTGACACTAGGGCTCTGCCTGAAAATCAGCGCTGCAGTAGTCAAATACTGCAGCATCATGCTGAGGCAGTAGCCTTTTTCAGCTCAAACAAGACATCATTTTTCTTTTTAGTACTGTCGAGCTCGTAGTTTTAAGCTTACCTAGTTTTAATTTTTTAATTTGTAACATTTGGTTTGTATGTTTTGCTTTTTTTTGTCTTTTCTTGTTTTTTGAGCTGAATAAACTTTTATTTATTTATTTATTTATGTATGCATGCGTGTATGTATGTACCTATGTTTTTATTCCCTATATGTGTTTCACTGTAGCGGCTAAACTACTGAGCCAATTTTGATGAATGAGATGTCAATTGATTCGTTGTTATGGTCCGGGTGACATATAGGCTACATTTTATATGAACAACATCGATCTGACGGATGTTACATCAAAAAAAGTAGGGGGTAAAATATTGATTTTGTAAAAAAATATCGTAATAAATATGTGCCAACTATCTACCTACTTGTAATAGAGAAATCTTGCATCCCGGTGACAGAAATAGACGTCTTTTTATCCCGTCAAGTCAGAGAGTTCCCAGAGGATTAAATAAATAGGTATAAGTATCATGCGGGAGTCTGAATCGAACACAAAGGGTTCCGTACCTACCATCGTACAAGACAATAGGTACTTTTTAGGGTTCCGTACCTACCTCAAAAGGAAAAATGTCGATAAAATATGACTGTAGTACGGAACCCTCGGTGCGCGAGCCTGACTCGCACTTGGCGGATGGATGAACAGCGGAGGCTTAGTACCTACCTAATAGGGTGCCTTCGGGTACGGAACCCTAAAAACCTCAACGCGAAACAAGTCGCGGTTTTATCGCGCTATTATCTAGTATTTTATTAAAATCGTATTCGTTTGTTACATAATTACCTAGTAGGTAGGTATATCTACGCATTCCTGATAATTATCAGAAGCGTCAGATAGCGTGATAAGAATCAATCTGACATGTGATATGAGTGACGAGATACCTAGCAGGTTAGTAATTAGGTACCTACAAGTCATTTGTAATGTAATAATTAGTTCCTCTTATAATGACTCTATCGCGATTCATACATTCCTATATCTTTTATTATAAATGCGACTTATTAACACGTCTTACTGTTAAACAAAAAATTTTACAAAAAAAATAAAAACCGAGTACGATACACAAACACTAAAAATTGAAAAATAATTTAATTTATTACCGAATATATTATGTATACAAGAGTTAATTTAGTTCCATGATAATACTTTTTGGTGCCGGTGCCAATTAGCTTTAGCTGCGCGAATCGTCTAGACTCTAGACTTCATATTTTTATGAGACTCCACAATGGCACCTCATTGGCACCGACCCCAAAAAATATTATTATGGAACTATATTAACTCTTGTATACATAATATATTCGGTAATAAATTAAATTATTTTTCAATTTTTAGTGTTTGTGTACCTAATCGAAGTCGGTTTTTATTTTTTTTTGTAAAAAAATTTATTTCACAATTTTTAGTGGCCCCATGGAATTATGCTATGACTGGTTAAAAATCTACTGTTTACTAAGCTATTACACTGATCGCGAGCAATTTACTCTTATCCGTTGAGGAGTTCCAGTAGGTATCTATCTTCGAAGATGTTCATCAGATCTTCACCAAATTTAAATGGGACCAACTTTGAAGTGTACCCTTTCAAACAAAAAAGAATTTTCAAAATCGGTCCAGGCGTCTTCGAGTACCTAATCGGGGAACATACATAAAAAATAAAAAATAAAAAAAATAAAAAAAAAGATTCCGACGAATTGAGAACCTCCTCCTTTTTTTGAAGTCGGATAAAAATAATGAAACATTACTAAAACAATTCACAGAACTAGACACGTTCGTTTTTACGGATATCACCAAAAATTGCGTAAGTACTTCATGCCAGTCAGTGATCAAGGAGAATATACCGATTTATTGATTGATAAGTGAATTCTTATACCTAGGTAGGTAATATTAGTATATAATCATTAAGTCTAATTTATTGTAAAAAAAATCGATTGAAATTTTACAATTATTTGCATAAGCCTACTACTTAACTAGGAACGTTTGTTTGATTTGACAAGGATTTGACTAGTTGTCAAATACCGTATTCTATGGATTTTTTGGTAGTCGGGAAGACAATCGCCGGCAAATACACATAACGGCAAAAAAATTATGGTTTCGTACCTCAAAAGGAAAAACGGAACCCTTATAGGATCATTTTGTTGTCTGTCTGGTCAAGGAACTTAAAGGGAAAGAACTTACCTACTTCCCGTTGACCTAGAATCATGAAATTTAGCAGGAAGGTAGGTCTAATAGCAGACATGAGGAGAAAATATAAAAACCGTGAATTTGCGGTTAGGTACATCACAAGAAAAAATTTAAAATGTGTTCATGAACAAATAAGCATTGCTATTTTCAACTTTCAAAGTAAGATTAAGTACTATACCAATCATATGAAAGGGCTTTACTTGTACATTGTAAAACAGATTTTATTGATTTTTAGGCATAATAGTTTTCGATTTATCATGCAAAATGTCGATAAAATACGATTGTAGTACGGAACCCCCAGTGTACGAGTCTGACTCGCACTTGGCCGGTTTTTTTTTAAAAGAATAATCATAATATGGAAATTTCCTAGAATATGTAGCTAGATATAGGTACCTAGGTAATCTATCTATGTAGTCTATGTTACCTACCTATTCAATCGGAAGTTATTTGAATAGATAATTGAAAGATACAATACAAAAACTTATTAAAATAAGCAAAAACAAGCTCGAGGATGTAATAACTCTTGATTAACGGTGATCAAACTATCGTTGTAACTAGTTGTAGCAATTATATGTTATCATTATCTACTCTAGGGTCTAGAGGTGATAACAACAATCAAGGAAAATTTGTAATTACTCTACATTGACTCTACAGAGGAAAAGATTTTTTTCACAACCACGGTGTTAGGAGGTTCTCTACGTGATCAAATCCTCTTAGTAAAAAACGGCCAAGTGCGAGTCAGGCTCGAACAATGAGGGTTCCGTACTACAGTCGTATTTTTTCGACATTTTGCACGATAATTCAAAAACTATGATGCATAAAAATAAATAAAAATCTGTTTTAGAATGTACAGGTGAAGACCTTTCATATTATGATACCCCACTTATATTATAGTTATCTCACTTCGAAAGTTGAAAATACTAATTATTAGTTCATGACCACAATTTAATTTTTTGTGTGTGATGTAACCCTAAATTCATGGTTTTCAGATTTTTCCCCAAATGTCAGCTATAAGATGTACCTACCTGCCAAATTTCATGATTCTAGGTCAACCGGAAGTACCCTGTAGGTTTCTTGACAGACAAACGGACACACAGACAGACAACAAAGTGATCCTATAAGGGTTCCGTTTTTCCTTTTGAGGTACGGAACCCTAAAAATAGAGCCTCAATACTTAGGTAATATTTTTAGTTATTTATTCAATTCTGCTGTGGTAGCCTATAATAGTGGTTAGGATATCCACCTTCGGAAAACATCGTGAGGAAACCTGCATGCCTGAGAGTTTTCCATAATGTTCTCAAAGGTAAATGAAGTTTTTTTTTTAAAGAATATTAGCCAAGTTCATCATGATGACTAATGACTAATATTCCGCTTTCCCCTCCAACTAAGCGTTAAACTTGTACTAGGAATAGGTACGACAATAGTGCAACGGGTAAGGTTTGAACCGGCGACCTTTCGGATTTCAGTTCGCTCCTCTAACCGTTGAGCTATTGAGGCTATATCTTTGGATGGACTAGACTAGACTTCACAAACTGAGTGGATCAAACAAGTCGCAGAGGAGCCGCTGGATTCAGGTAGCGCTAGACCGAGGCGTGTGGAATTTCCTACAAGAGACCTATGTCCAGCAGTGGACTTATGTCAGTTGACGATGATGATGATGATGGTTTTAAAAGCTATCAATTCATACATAACAAGCAAAGTCGAAAAGATGATCTAAAACAGAGAGAAACTGTTGATTACAAAAATGAATTTTAGAAAACAGCTGATCTATTTGGTGACCACTTTTGGTTGAAGTGACGTATGAAAGTCACTTCCCTTCGGAAAAAACGTAACTAAACGTTCGAAAAAATTAAAATAAATTGTAAATAACTTTTATATTGAAAAAAATATTCTATGCGCACATTTACCCTGCGTCGCATTAAACGGCATAACTTTTTTCAACTAAGTAGGTAGTTATAATGCATATTTAAATACTTATGACACAAGAGCTCACAACTTCTAGTGGTACTAATTGCCTATAACTAGGTAACCGTATCCTCACTATAATCAAAACATTATATTTCTCAATATTAATAGTTTTAGGTGATTTAATCTATTTACTCTTTTTTTAGAGATGGCCAAATTGGCCACCAGTTTATTTTTATCAATTAAAAATCATTTTAATGGCGTTGATTCTGATGTTTTTGTCTAAACTAAATTTAGAGTTAACTAGATAACTAGATTTAGAGCATCCTTTTTTATTTCTAAAAAGAACGGACGATTATAAATTTTGTCTCTAAATTTTTGTGCACTCTACAAATTTGAATTTGAAATTGTTAACGCAGCGATTTAAAAAAATATATAATCTTTATATAAAAGGAAAAGGTGACTGACTGACTGACTGACTAACTGACTGACTGATCTATCAACGCACAGCTCAAACTACTGGACTGATCGGGCCGAAATTTGGCATGCAGATAGCTATTATGACGTAGACATCCGCTAAGAAAGGATTTTTGAAAATTCTACTCCTAAGGGGGTGAAATAGGGTTTGAAATTGTGTAGTCCACGCGGACGCAGTCGCGAGCATAAGCTAGTAGTAGATAAAATTCAAGAACGAGATTTGGAGACTAAAGACCATGTAATAGAAATATAGTCTATTTTTTTATAAATAAGATGTGACGTGTGTGCAAGAAAGCATTCAAATAATAAATCAATCCAATACTGGTTATTTAAAGTTCAATTGTTTTACCGTGTAAAACCAATCAGCAGAAAATGAAACAATAATTAAATTTTGGGAATTAAATTGTTTGCAGTTTAAATATTCAGTTAACCTTTTTAATTTTTTTACCTATTGACATAGTAAGTACATAGGTAGGTACTGTGATATATACTGTGATTTTGTAGGTACCTACTTACTTAAATGCCTACTTAATAAAAGGTACGTAATAAAATAATGATATATGTAACAATTTCATTTGTACCTAGGTAGGTATATTACAGCATTTTTATAACTCATGAAGATATTTTATAAAAAATAGCAAAATTGCTATTAGTCCATACTTTTATTTATAGTGCCAAGCAGGGTTTAAGTGTAAAGTCATGAATTGTACGAGTTCATATAAACTACTAAAAGATTCCATTCCATTAAAAGAAAAGATAAAAAAATAAGAAAAGAGTAAAATTATTATAAAATATTTACATTGAATTGCCCTAATAAAAGTCTGCTCCGTAAATTAAATGTTCAAAATTATCCTTAAATCATTTGTAGTTTTGAAAAAGTTCTTTACCCCCAATTGATTTTTGTATTTACCCCACAGGTAAAATAATAAAACATGGTTTTTAATAACGGATGGTGATGATTAGAATTTGAGAAGTTACTGATAAGTATTTTAATGTTTGTCATTTTAATAGGTATGTAGGTACCTACTATATTATCTAGTAACATAAAGCAATCAGTAATAATAAAAAATATAGCCCATACCCTAACAATTACTTATTTGTACTATCACTTTTGATTTTATCTTTTAATATAAGTATTTATAGGTATTTTGGGTTTCTTGTAGATGATTTCTTTTCTTTCCTAAAACTCAAACAAGCAAAATGACATGATCCCTCAAATGTAAACTTTTTAAATAACAATAATTCGGTCTACAAATAAGACAAGGACCATTCTAAATCTTAAAAGAAATCAGAGCCAAAACACACCTACTTAAATTTAATCTGTCGCTAAATATTGATTAAAGATTAATTTTAGAGAATGGCATTCTAAATTTTTTATTTTTTTAGGAACTAAAAACTTTTGCATGGCAACTATGACTAATAAAAAAGGCTAGGAATGTTTTATAATAACACGACCCTTAACTTCAGCGTCAATTAAGCGTAACAGGACAATAGCCCTGAGGATTTCATGTTTCCATGTTCCAACTAAGTAGTGAACAGCTTTGGATTTCAATATGCTCTTTTGATGTTTGCTCGTGAAGCATTGAAAGAACCGTTTAAATATCTAATTTCACTTCGATAACTTTTCACTTTTTGGCAAATGAATCAGATTTACCTACCTAATTAAAACCCCGATAGGCACTATAAATAAAAGAACTAAAACAACGGTAAAATCTAAACTGGCAACTAACCGAAGTTTTACGTCAGGTACAAACCTTCTAATATAAAATTCTATACCACAAACATAATTATCTACAAGTTCTAATATATTACAGGTTACAACTAAGATTTGATATGATAAATAAATTCTTTCATAGGAAAAATTGGTAGCATAAAAATTTCGGTAAATGCTTCGGGAAGGCATAAAGTAGAATCTTAACTAAGATAAATAAAACGGTAGGTACATTTAATAAATAATCTATATACTGACCCTTCAAGGTGGTCGAGGACATGCCACCGAAAATAAAACCTAAAATCAACCCTGTCATACCTCTCAGTGGATCTAACGAGCAACAGAATCGATCAGCCTACAAGTCGAAAGGCAATTCACTAAACGGTAGGTTACATACCTGTGAAGATGCCCCTCACTTCGAGCACTGCTCAACACTCAACGACAACAATACCCAGTGAACTTTACTTATAACGCCTCAACATCACATCACGAAGCCCGTGAATCTACTCGAAAGACTGGTCTGTATCGCGATCACTGAGTCGTCCGACGGACAAATGCCGTGTTAATTTATCACCGTATTTACACTATCAGTCTGTAGAAGGCTACTCTTCGTCGACGTTGATCTCAGAGTCGGCTGAATCTTCGTCATACGTCGATGAGGACGCGAATCCTCTTCCCAACACGGCGGAGCGGTTCTTGGCGGCGGCCGCTCGATCTCTTTGCCGTCGGTTCTTGAACCAGTTGCCGACTTGCGTCGGCGTCAAACCCGTCGCCGCCGCCAATTCCCTCTTTTTCGTCGGGTTCGGGTAAGGATCTTGGAGGTACCACTCTCGGAGAAGGGATCGCGTTCGTTCCTTGAAACAGTGCGTCTTTTGCTCGCCGTCCCAAATAGTTCTCGGTAGAGGGAACTTCTTGCGCACTCGGTACTTGTCGACGGGGCCGAGCGGGCGGCCCCGCAGGCGCTCCGCCTCCTGGTAGTGCGCCTCCAGCCACAGCGCCTGCAGCTTGGCATGGCTGGTGCGCTGGAATCGGTGCCGCTCCAAGATGGCATACAGCTCGCGATGCCGGCCCGCGTGGAAGGCGACCACGGCACGCGCTCGAAGGACGGCCTCGCAGCGTTCCAGCTCGGCCACGTTGGGGTGCGCCACGGGCAGCGACCACAGGAAGCGCGCCAGGCGCTCCACGTCCCCGCTCTCCTCCAGCGTTTCGCAGACCGTGGCCACCTGCGCGGCGCTGAAGGACAGCGTGGGCAACGGCAGCAGCGGCGTGGGGGCGGCCAGCTCCAGCGCGCCCAGTGACAGCGGCGGCGGCGAGGCGGGCTCGGCGGCGCGCTCGGGCGCGGCGGGCCCACGGTGCGCCTCCAGGATGCGCGCGTGCAGCGCCGCCGTCGTGGACTCGTCCCAGGAGCCGCGCATCGGTGCGAGTGTGCGCGCCGGAGTCGCGCGGCGTTTGAGCCGGCCGCGGCCGCGCGCCCTGAGCCCGGGGGGGCGTGGAGGGCCGAGCCGACTATTGGCTATCGGTTACGCGGCGCGCGGCGCGGCAGCCAATCGCGCGCGCCTCCCGCCCGGGGGCCGGATAGCTTTCAACCGCGCCGTGGCGCGTATCCGGCGGGCGCGTTTAACGGGCGGCGGGGCGCGGCCCCCCCGCGCCGCCATGATCCGTCACGCACACCGCGGCCCCACACCCCGCTCCTCACACCGCACGCCGCCAGGACCTGAGGGCTCATTTACACTTGGTACCGGAGACTGAATATCTTTTTGATAAGAGCAGTTAGGTACCTACTTTGGCAACACTTTCAGTAAGTAATTATTTTTCTTTACTTCACAGCGTAATTTTACATACCTACATAGGTACAATTTTATAATCTCCGTAGCTTTGAAGTGATGTCGGGTCCTCGTGCAGTACCTAATCATAATCGCATAACCTAAGCATTTTGGTACAGTCAAAAAAATATCATAATTACCCGATGTTCCCAATTACCCCCAACCGATTCAGTTACCCTACTAAAAAGAAAACTGTCACCTAGTCACTGTGTTATCGTGAATTGGATAATTGTGTTGATTTTGTGGAACAAAATTGTAAGCGGACAAAGTGTGAAAGGTTCCTAGGAGCCTGCAATTAATAGCCTGCATCAGTCAGCGGGTGGATTACGCGCTTTTATTTGCGAGCGCGACCGATCGATAAATCTGTAAACTTATCAGTTAATCCTCTTTGCATTCCCGCCTATTTAATTAACGTCCAGCTGAGGCGATGGTGAAACGCGCTACATTATTTTATTTTTACATTTATTTTTATTGAAGCACTAACAGAATCATATTAAAAAATATATTCTAAATATGGTAGGTAAGGTGTTTTAACGACATTGTTTCAAATTTAGCCTCCTACCTAGTTACTTAGGTATTTCAGTAAGATATACCTATTAGGTAGGTACCTACCTACCTATCTAGGTACCTACCTACTTAGCATTTATTTTATTTTATTTTATTATAAAGGCACACAAAACAGGTTTCAGCTATAAATGGACCAAATAAAAATAAAAACAATAGATTAAGATCTAAGCGGTAGGTAACCCTTAATATGTGTACACAACAATGCTTAAATAAATATATGCACTAACTAACTGATATGATACAATTTATAAAAACACAGAAAGAAGCAATATAAGAAAATTAACTATGAAAAATATACTTAAAGTGGAGAAGATGCAAAATGTTGATAAATATGTTTTTTAAATGTGTTCAAATTATTATTAAAAAGATGGTATGCGATTTAGATAGGTATAATGTAGGTACCTACCTAAGGTAGAACCTGATGGTTATCAATTAGGTAGGTAGGTATCATATAGGTAGGTAGATAAGCCAAATACGTAGGTAGGTACATACTTATGTAGAAAATTGTTTAAAATCATTTCAGTAGGTATGGTCGGTCTTCTCCTTTCGTGCGTTTTGTAGGTACCTAGGTAGATAGCTACTAAGTATCTTGTGTCTTACTCATCAGTCATCATCGAGCACATTATGACAATCTAGATATACTTAGCTAGGTAATAGATACCTACCTACCTACTATGAACGTAACAAACATGTCTATACCTAGTAGGTAGGTAGGTTTAGGTAGGTAGGTACTCACCTACCCGACAGTAAATATTGTAAGTAGATAGGTAGGTACACTGAAGCCAGCGGCTCCCTGCGACTCGTCTGATGTCGTCCGTCCACCTCGTCGCACCGTTGCGTCTTCCGGTGCGAGGTCGCCATTCTAGCACTTTGGGACCCCAATGTCTGTCGGTTTTACGAACTATGTGCCCTGCCCGTAGCCACTTCAGCTTCGCAACCCGTTGAGCTATGTCGGTTACTCTAGTTCTCCTACGGATCTCCTCATTTCTGATTTGATCACGTAGAGAAACTCCGCACATAGCTCTCTCCATCACCCGCTGAGTGACATTGCGATTATTTAATAGCCTATAGGTACATTTTTATTACTTGTTTTGTGAAAATTTCAACTCTCTTCGGTTAACGAGATACAGCCTGCTGACAGACAGACGGACTGACGGACAGCTGAGGCTTAGTAATAGGGTCCTGTTGGCAGTTGGCACCCTTCGGGTACGGAACCCTATTTTTTTTTTAAAGAATATTAGCCATGTAAAATGACTTATATTCCCCTTTCCTCTCCAACTAAGCGTAAAGCTTGTACTAGGAGTAGGTACGACAATAGTGCAACGGGCGGGGTTTGAACCGTCGACCTTTCGGTTTTCAGTCCACTCCTCTACCCGTTGAGCTATTGAGGCTCAATGGGCCTCTTACATTTAGCAACATAAACTTTTTCAGTTTTCTATCAAGTTTCACGGCATCACGTTCCAGCTACAGCGAGCGGAGAGATTTCACCGTGAAAGCCTTTCCACAGTATTAAGTTATTGAACGGCAAACCACACCCCATGTAACTCACCCCCACCCGGTGGGTCGCGGCCCCCCTCCCGGGGGGGTGAGTGAGCCGCTACAGTACAGATTACGTCAGTGTTGTGCAAATGTTTTTTTTTGTAAAGTTTAGGATACCAGCTGATTGTTGAGTCAATGGATTACAAAAACGATGCTTTTATAATTTACTTCTGGGAAATTAAAAACTGTTAGATAATCTATGTACCTACTTACCTATATTCTATGGTAGCAAGTACCTAGTATAAGCAGAAGCATCCTTCTGTACATCTATAAGGTACCTTCGAGGTACCATTTCCTTCGAGTCATGGATTTATTGACTCAAGTGTAATCGCTCGAGGCGATACGTACTAAATGGTTATCGTTATTTTGGAGGCACAGATTCTAACACATGATAAATCAAACACTGTTCAAGTTTACATAACACTCTATTAGGCTCGTATTCTTATTATAAAACAGTTATCTCGCTGAATTTCACATTTTTCACCCTTCCTTGCTCTCGCGTTCCGTCCGACGCCGACGCCGCCAAAACTGCTCTCACACGTCAACTGTCTCGTGACAGCCGACAGCCATTGCTGTGTTGCCAACACTAGGTAGGTAGATTACTGAAAGCTATCACACACGGTAGGTATATCTAGTATCTACCTAGGATACCTGGTATCCAGTGGCGTGCACAGGAGTTCAAGCCAGGGTATGCATTTAGGTATGAACTTGTTTTACGGCAGGTTATAATGAAAAAGTAAGCATTGATTTCTTACAATGAGGGTAAGCAGTGCGTTTATGCTTCTATGAGCTCCACGCCACTGCTGGTATCCTAGGTGGATACCTACCGTGTGTGATAGCTTTCAGTAATCTACCTATACTTGCTACCATAGAATATAGGTAGGTACCAGGTATACCAACATAAAAATAAGTAGAATAAGTAATTTCTGCGGGAAAATATTTTTTATGTTGAAAAATTGAAAAAATATTTGTCGTTTACGCCTTGTGACGTCATTAATCGCCTTCCGTACCTACAGCGTGACGTTAATAATTACCTAGGTATTATTTTAAAAATAAATCAAAATCATGATTTTTTTAAAACTAAGTATTCTCTTTAATAACGAATTCTAGGCCATGGTAGAGACCTACAAAAAATCACGTCATTTTATTACTAAAGTCCGAGACCCTATTCTAGTGGAAGTAGCAAGCACAAACAGTCGCGATCATCATTAATTCATAAGGTTTGAATAGAATTAAAACTTAGTCGAGAGTTGGTGAGAAGCATTGGGGGGTGGCAAAGTTCTAATGAAAAAGTTACAGCGTATTTTATAATAAGTATAAAGAAAACCAGCTGCGCGATTGCGGGAGAATGACAGCTAAGTACAATGTCACGATCGCAATCATCTCTGTAGCCCTACCGCGGTTGTTTGACAGCTACAATGTCACGATCGCAATCATCTCTGTAGCCCTACCGCGGTTGTTTGACAGCTACAATGTCACGATCGCAATCATCTCTGTAGCCCTACCGCGGTTGTTTGACAGCTACAATGTCACGATCGCAATCATCTCTGTAGCCCTACCGCGGTTGTTTGACAGCTACAATGTCACGATCGCAATCATCTCTGTAGCCCTACCGCGGTTGTTTGACAGCTACAATGTCACGATCGCAATCATCTCTGTAGCCCTACCGCGGTTGTTTGACAGCTACAATGTCACGATCGCAATCATCTCTGTAGCCCTACCGCGGTTGTTTGACAGCTACAATGTCACGATCGCAATCATCTCTGTAGCCCTACCGCGGTTGTTTGACAGCTACAATGTCACGATCGCAATCATCTCTGTAGCCCTACCGCGGTTGTTTGACAGCTACAATGTCACGATCGCAATCATCTCTGTAGCCCTACCGCGGTTGTTTGACAGCTACAATGTCACGATCGCAATCATCTCTGTAGCCCTACCGCGGTTGTTTGACAGCTACAATGTCACGATCGCAATCATCTCTGTAGCCCTACTGCGGTTGTTTGACAGCTACAATGTCACGATCGCAATCATCTCTGTAGCCCTACCGCGGTTGTTTGACAGCTACAATGTCACGATCGCAATCATCTCTGTAGCCCTACCGCGGTTGTTTGACAGCTACAATGTCACGATCGCAATCATCTCTGTAGCCCTACCGCGGTTGTTTGACAGCTACAATGTCACGATCGCAATCATCTCTGTAGCCCTACCGCGGTTGTTTGACAGCTACAATGTCACGATCGCAATCATCTCTGTAGCCCTACCGCGGTTGTTTGACAGCTACAATGTCACGATCGCAATCATCTCTGTAGCCCTACCGCGGTTGTTTGACAGCTACAATGTCACGATCGCAATCATCTCTGTAGCCCTACCGCGGTTGTTTGACAGCTACAATGTCACGATCGCAATCATCTCTGTAGCCCTACCGCGGTTGTTTGACAGCTACAATGTCACGATCGCAATCATCTCTGTAGCCCTACTGCGGTTGTTTGACAGCTACAATGTCACGATCGCAATCATCTCTGTAGCCCTACCGCGGTTGTTTGACAGCTACAATGTCACGATCGCAATCATCTCTGTAGCCCTACCGCGGTTGTTTGACAGCTACAATGTCACGATCGCAATCATCTCTGTAGCCCTACCGCGGTTGTTTGACAGCTACAATGTCACGATCGCAATCATCTCTGTAGCCCTACCGCGGTTGTTTGACAGCTACAATGTCACGATCGCAATCATCTCTGTAGCCCTACCGCGGTTGTTTGACAGCTACAATGTCACGATCGCAATCATCTCTGTAGCCCTACCGCGGTTGTTTGACAGCTACAATGTCACGATCGCAATCATCTCTGTAGCCCTACCGCGGTTGTTTGACAGCTACAATGTCACGATCGCAATCATCTCTGTAGCCCTACCGCGGTTGTTTGACAGCTACAATGTCACGATCGCAATCATCTCTGTAGCCCTACCGCGGTTGTTTGACAGCTACAATGTCACGATCGCAATCATCTCTGTAGCCCTACCGCGGTTGTTTGACAGCTACAATGTCACGATCGCAATCATCTCTGTAGCCCTACCGCGGTTGTTTGACAGCTACAATGTCACGATCGCAATCATCTCTGTAGCCCTACCGCGGTTGTTTGACAGCTACAATGTCACGATCGCAATCATCTCTGTAGCCCTACCGCTGTAGCAGAGACAACTCATAGACAAGTGACCAATTATTGTCAATGTCGTACGTAGGTGTCACCTGTCATGTGTCAACGTCAATTGATAGACTTTCACTTGTAAGAGTTGGCCAGATCCGTGCACACTAAGCTCATTGTATTAATATTAATTACTAAGATAATCCAAGTGTAAATATTAAAATAAAGCCAGATAATTTAAAGAAACATTATTTTATTTAACACAACGTTACATGGCGCAGCCGTTTTCGAACAAAACATCAGATTAAAACGGATTACAAGTTTGGACTGAACAAAGACAATGGCTGACGGGGCAACGACTACGATGCAAGGTGACATGTGTGGTGTCGAATTTAAGATGCCGCGAGGAATAGATCTGGAAGATTTGGATACGTGCTGGCAGCAGTGGCAAAAATTCAAGGATTCGTTTAAGATATTTATGCTGGCGGCGGGTTTTGAGAAGTTGTCTGAACCAAGAAAAGCAGCATTATTATTAAATTGCATTGGATCTTCAGCCCTGGAACTATACCTCAACGTATTAAAAAAAGAAGATAAACCGAAATTAGAGGAAGTTATCAAGTTATTCGACGAATATTTCAAGCCGAAAAGTAATGAAGTAATGGCAAGTTACAATTTTAATAGAAGAGTACAACAAGACGGAGAAAATTTTGACACATTTTACTCAGACTTAAGAAAACTGGCAGACAGCTGTAACTTTGGTCAACAAAAGGACAGGATGTTACGGGACAGACTCGTCATCGGCGTGAAACAGACACGAGTGCAACAAAAATTATTAGAAATTAAGGACCTCACACTGGACAAGGCACTGGACATATGTCGATCAGCGGAGCTGTCCAGTCAGCAACTTATGGTGCTACACAGCTCGGAGGTGAATGCGGTGGCAGCAGCAAGCACAACCCGGCAGCTGACTACCCCGGCGAGCAACAATAGCAAAGCTAAGTATAGTAGGCCCCATAATAATATTAATAATAAGAAAAATTGTCAAAATAATTATAAAAATAACTTGAATAAAAACAATTATCAGTGTAAAAAGTGTAATAAGGTACATGGTCCTAGGCAGTGTCCAGCCTTTGGAAAAACTTGTTTAAAATGTGGAAAATTAAATCATTTTAGTGTAGGATGTATGTCTAAGAATCAAAAGCTGGATAATATTAATAACATTCATGATTTATGACTAGTATACTCAATAGATTTTACTAAAAATGAATGGAATACATTGTTGCAAGTTGAAAATAAGAGGGTCTGTTTTAAGTGTGACACGGGGGCCCAAATAAATGTTTTGAGTTTGCGGGACCTTAAAAAAATTGTCGATGATGAGACAAAAATAAAAATGTCTGAGACAAAAACCATAATAGAAGTCTTTGGTGGAGGAAAATTATTTCCTATAGGAAAGGTCACATTAAAAGTATATTCTAATAATAATATTAATAACAATGAGTGGTTCAACACTGAGTTTTTAATTATTAATGAACCGGTTAGACCGATCCTAGGGCTAAGCTCTTTGGTAAAGCTTAGGCTCTTAAATACTAATAATAATATTAATACATTTACAAGTTGCACTAATACTAATATGAAAATGAGTAAAGACTCAATTGTTAATATGAATAACGAACTGTTTCAGGGAGTCGGGGAGTTTAAGAGCTCACTGCAGCTACGCATTCAACCCGGCGTGGAGCCTGTGGTGCGACCCCCACGGCGAGTGCCTAACGCACTGAAGGATCGCCTTGCGGACAAGTTGGAAGCTCTGGTGAAGCACAAAGTCATCGCGAAGGTCGATCACCCTAAAAGTTTTGTAAGCAACTTGGTTATTATAGAAAAGAAAGATGGTTCGCTTAGAATTTGTTTAGATCCTAAAGATCTTAATAAAGTATTAATAAGAGAACATCATTTGATTCCCACCATTGATGAAATTATAACTAAACTTTGTAATAAAAAGTATTTTTCAGTGCTAGATTTATCCGATGGTTTTTATAATATTAAACTTTCAGAAGATTCGAATGATTTATGTACATTTAATAGTCCATTTGGTTGTTATAAGTTCCTAAGAATGCCATTTGGTTTATCAGTAGCACCGGAAATTTTCCAAAAATATAGTGAAACAGCCTTTGGAGATATTCCAGGCGTGATAGTGTACTGTGATGATTTGTTAATATGTGGTGAAACTGAACAAGAGCATGATGCAATATTAAAAAAGGTTTTTGAACGGGCTAGAGAACATAATGTTCGCTTTAATAAGAATAAATTTCAATATAAATTAAAAGAGGTGAAGTATTTTGGCCATATTTTTTCTGAGAAAGGTATGCAAATAGACCCAGAGCGGGTAAGTGCAATTATTAATATGAAAAGTCCTAATAATAAAAAAGAGTTACAGATTTTCCTTGGCATGGTCAATTATTTAAGAAAATTTATACCTAACTTGGCTGATATTGCATCAACGCTTCAGATATTATTAAAGAAAGATGTTGAGTGGTTATGGACGGAAGTTCATGAAAATGTTTATAATAATATTAAAATTAAATTAAGCCAAGCACCCATTTTACAGAATTTTAACAGTAAATTGCCTATAACGATTCAGTGTGACGCATCAAAGAGTGGTCTCGGATGCTGTTTACTTCAAAATGGTAAACCAGTTTGCTTTGCTTCAAGAAGTTTAACACCTGCAGAATGTAATTTTTCCCAAATTGAAAAAGAGTTGTTAAGTATAGTATGGGCAACTAAGAAATTTCATTATTATATCTATGGTCATAAGATTACCGTAGTTAATGATCATAAACCTTTAGAAAGTTTATTAAAAAAGCATTTACATGAGGTACCGTCTCCTAGACTACAGAGATTAAAGTTAAAGTTATTAAAATATAATTTTGAATTTAAATATTTACAAGGTAAACAAATGTACATAGCAGATTTGTTATCAAGGTCGTATCAGGAGTGTAATGATACAGATGATTCTTATATGTATGAAGTCATACACTGTATAGGGTTAGCACAGAAATTAGAATGCACAGATGAACAAAAATTAGTATTAATCTCAGAAAGTTCTAAAGATGAAGAGTTATTAAAAATAATTGAATTTATACAGAATGGTTGGCCGGACAAAATTTCTCATATTCCAGATGTAATAAGAAGTTATCATAAATTAAGAGCTGAACTTAGTGTGGACGATAATTTAGTCTTCTATAATGATAGGTTAATAGTACCGAAGTGTTTAAGATTGAATGTCATTAAAACTTTACATGAAGGGCATGTAGGTATGTCAAAAATGAAGCAGACAGCTAGAAGGTTGTATTACTGGCCTTATATGGACTCTCACATTGAAGAGTATGTTAAGAAATGCTTTCCTTGCCAAACGCATCATAATAGTAATGTTAAAGAGCCATTATTATCACATCAAGTTCCCAACCTTCCATTTTTAAAATTAGGTATAGATATCATGGACTTTAGAAGGAAAAGTTATTTAGTAGTATATGACTATTATTCTAAATGGTTAGAGATAAAATACATATCCAGTAAAACTGCTACAAGTGTAATTAATACATTAAAAGATATTTTTAGTACTCATGGAATACCTGCAGAAATAATATCTGACCATGTTCCATTTGATTCGAGGGAATGTAAAGAGTTTGCACATAATTGGGGATTTAAATTTACTTATACTAGTCCAAGATATGCCCAAGCGAATGGTATGGCTGAACGAGGGGTACAAATTGCGAAGAAAATGCTAACAAAATGCCACGAAGATAGAACTGATGTAAGGCTAGCATTATTACAATATCGGGCTTCTCCCGTTTCTGGTACAAATTTTTCCCCCAGTCAGCTACTAATGAATAGAAATTTAAAAACTAAGTTGATTGTTAGCTCACAATACCTAACACCTAAGTTAAATCAGAATGTAACTCAACAGTTTAATAATGTACAAACTAGAAATATAAAAAATTATAATAAGACAAGTCGATTTAAAAGTAGGTTTACTGTAGGGCAAAAAGTTTGGTTCAAAAAAGAGCCAAGTAAGAATATTTGGTCAGAAGGCGAAATTGTTAGATATAATGGATATAGAGCATATGTAATAATAGACAAAAATAATGTACAATATACTAGAACCTCGTTTCATATTCGACCGGCGGCGTAGACTTTGTGTTTCAATCAGACAGGCTGTTCATCGCTGGTTGAATGGGTAGTTTAAGAGTCAATAATTGTAGTAAATTTAAGAAGTGTGGCACAATAATATTATAAAATTAATTAAGTAATAATTATGTAAATTGTAAATTTAAAAGGGGATGATTAGTTATGTAAAATTAAAAGGGGATGATATATGTAAGTAATTTTTCAAAATTGTAACTGGATGATTATGTAGATATTTTTTTTAAAAAATAAAAGGGGATGATGTAGCAGAGACAACTCATAGACAAGTGACCAATTATTGTCAATGTCGTACGTAGGTGTCACCTGTCATGTGTCAACGTCAATTGATAGACTTTCACTTGTAAGAGTTGGCCAGATCCGTGCACACTAAGCTCATTGTATTAATATTAATTACTAAGATAATCCAAGTGTAAATATTAAAATAAAGCCAGATAATTTAAAGAAACATTATTTTATTTAACACAACGTTACAACCGCGGTTGTTTGACAGCTACAATGTCACGATCGCAATCATCTCTGTAGCCCTACCGCGGTTGTTTGACAGCTACAATGTCACGATCGCAATCATCTCTGTAGCCCTACCGCGGTTGTTTGACAGCTACAATGTCACAATCGCAATCATCTCTGATTGGTTCATGCTCGCTCACTATTGGTCACAATGCATTGTTGCAACAAGAATCGCACAAATTCAGCCAATCAGAACAATTGAAATTGTAATAATGATTGATGCAGGTTTTAGACAATCGCCCTGCTGATTGGTTAATTCTCGCTCACTATTGGCTACAATGCATTGTTGCAACGAGAATCGCACAAATTCAGCCAATAACACAAACAGCCAACACTTAAACGAATGAAAATTACCTATCCAGGTAGGTGTGTACGTACCTATACGTGTTATCCCTTTTATAAATCATAGAAATAGAAAATAGAATCCCTGGTAGGTACAACCCCTCCCCCTAAGATGTGATATGAGGCAAACAAAGATACCCCCCGTATCGACCCGCGCCCCCCCCCCGGGAACAGAAGGCTGGATGCGATCACATCACACCCGGGATGCGGGGCTATACCTAGGTATCTATCTACTATTGTGATTGTGAGCCACTTGGATACACCGAGTTTGTAGCTATGTGTAACTTTGGTGTTACTTTGCCTTATCTTGTAGGTAGGTACTAGGTAGGTACCTTTATTTTTTTTTCTAGGAGGAGGAAAAATCCCTAACGGACTTCTGTCTGTCGACAGGGTGTGTCCGACTCGCACGGACTAAAAGAACCTCCCCCTCTGCGAGATCAGCACGGAACCGAATTACATTACTTCGTGCTGACCCTCTGGTTGCTCTCTCCCCTTTTTTCTTATTTTTCTCTATCCTCTCTTCTCATCATTATGGCCCTCAGCATCTGACCGTATCTGTGCCACTCATAGTAGGTAGGTACCTAGTTGTAGGAAAATTAATAAGTAGGTTACCTACCTAGACTTGTAGCAGGTAGATATAGGTACAAATAATATTTTCAACTTTCAAAGTAAGGTAAGCCTACCAAGTGGGGTATCATGTGAAAGGGATTTACATGTAGGTATCTACCTAGGTAGGTACATTCTAAAACAGATTTTTATTATCCATCCTTAAAGAAAAAACTTAAATTCTATATAAAGAAATTTCTCCTAGAAACCTCTTTTGGAAATTTTAAACGTCTTTATGACAAGATCTGTTGAAACGAATGCTTTAACTTATTACAACTTATCCTATCTATTTAAATTATATATCTAAACTCCGCATGCATTAACACTGTTGCACCAAATAAAATATAGTTTTAGTAATGTATGAATATATAAGTATATATAGTATAGTATAAATATAGTATAGTATATAATATAATATAATATAGTATGAATGAGGTCGATGAACTTTGTCAGCCCTAGCACAGACTACGGTCTATTTGGGCTGCAAACTGCCAACACCAGTCTCGGCTTTTTGTCTAGTGCTTTGGTCTGGAAGTGTGGTGTGAATTATTCGCTTTTTTTGTCTAAATAAAAAATAAATAAATAAAAAAATAAAAAAAATTATTTCGTGTAGGTATAGTTATAAGTGGTAGTTTTAGATTTATATCGCGCAATATGTCGAAAAAATACGACTGTAGTGCGGTTCTACTCGCACTTGGCCGACTTTGTTGATATCAGTGGGCAGAGGTTTTGAATAAAATACCTATAGGTAATTAGGTACCTATAAATATTAAGTTTGAGGTTAAGTTTTGAGCCTGGAGGCGTGCGTTGCCAGTAAGTACCAGAAGATATGGTACGCGGCCGAAAGTAATGTACATCGGCCTTTAGAATGACATTTCGGCTTTGTAGAGCGTTGTCTCTGTCACTCACACCTACATGACGTTTTGTCGGTCTCGACCACGGATACTGCTCTACATATTTGCTATCCCTTCTAAAGGTCGATGTACATTACTTTCAGCCGCGTAGGTACCTACTATAGTAGTATAGGTCCAATTTACAAGCCTCAATAGCTCAACGGGTAGAGGAGTGGACTGAAAACCGAAAGGTTGACGGTTCAAACCCCGCCCGTTGCATTATTGTCGTACCTACTCCTAGCACAAGCTTGACGCATAGTTGGAGAGGAAAGGGGAATATTAGTTAACATCCATACTTACTAATATTATAAATGCGAAAGTGTGTTTGTCTGTCTGTCTGTCTGCTAGCTTTTCACGGTTTAACCGTTCAACCGATTTTGACGAAATTTAGATACAGAGGTAAGTAGCTTGCAACCCGGGGAAGGACATAGGCTACTTTTTATCCCGGAAAATATAAGAGTTCCCACAGGATTTTAAAAAATCTAAATCCACGCGTACGAAGTCGCGGGCATCAGCTAGTGGCTAATATTTTAATTTAAAAAAAAGAAAAATGTAGCTGGAAGAATCCTCGTATAGTTCACACTCGGTGTTGAAATGGCTGCTTGTCCATTTAGCTATCGCGGTTTATATCTGCAGGCGGCTGTAAAACACGAAATTGCTTTCGCTAAACTGCTGCGAACAAAGCCCATGGGAATTGTATGGGGTTGGCGTGTGGTGTAAGCCATAAGCGAATGCACTTTTTCCACTAAATCTGAATATGCCAATCATCTGAGAGAAACCAGAGTAGCTCTCAAGCACAGTCCCATACCTACATAGCTAAATGTTTTTTAATTGAATCGAAGCTCTATAAATATATTCTTTTAAAGAGTTCCCAAGAGGATCAAGATAAATAGGATGGAAACTGAACGTTTGTGCATGGTCACATCTATTCAATTCGTAAGAGGAATAATACACAACCATAGGTGATTACGTATCTAGCGACAGGCTTGCGACAGGCGTCAATCTCGCAACCATTGCTGTCAAACGTCACACGTAACAGCGGCTAGAGAGCGACAGCAATAGCCACAAAGCAAAATAAGAAGAAGAAGAAGAGAGACAGCAAACGAACTGTCGCATTGCTACTGCTGTCGCGTTGATGTCGCTACTGCAACGTATTACGTAATCACCCCGCAGAATTCTCTCGGATCAATTTAGAAAAAAATTAGTACACATTTATATCTTTGTCACTCTTATCTATACGTTTATACCCAAATGAATAGTGGAATAGTTTAATGATCCATCATAAAATAGATAACAATGCAATGGTGTTACAATGCTACAAGAATTCAAAAATTATTGGTAAAAATATTTCAAAACCCGCTATCGCTTAAGACTTAGGCACCGGATTGGAGTGATGACAATAAGCGCGTAACAACGGAAGGCCTGCCATCGAGAGCCCTTTGCGGGTGTTCTGCTACAATGCCTCATACTCGAGCTTGTAATATGAAATGAACTGTGAGCTATGGCAAATAAAATGAAACGTGATGAGATCCCGCTACCGCTTGTGACTTGGACTCGAGAATGGAGAGTGTTAACAACCTACTGCGTAATGGCGGAAGGCCTGCCATCGAGAGTCAAATGTCATTTGCGGGTGTTCTACTACAATGCGTCATGATCTTACTTGAGCTCGTATGGAATAAACTGTGAGCTATGACTACCCGCTGCCACTTGTGACTTGTACGCTAGAATGAAGAGTGATAACAACCTAGTGCGTAACGGCAGAAGGCCTGCCATCGAGAGTCGAATGCCCTTTGCGGGTGTTCTGCTACAATGCCTCATGATATTACTCGAGCTCGTATGGAATAAACTGTGAGCTATGACTACCCGCTGCCACTTGTGACTTGTACGCTAGAATGAAGAGTGATAACAACCTAGTGCGTAACGGCGGAAGGCCTGCCATCGAGAGTCGAATGCCCTTTGCGGGTGTTCTGCTACAATGCCTCATCATATTACTCGAGCTCGTATGGAATAAACTGTGAGCTATGACTACCCGCTACCACTTGTGACTTGTACGGTACAATGGAGAGTGATAACAACCTAGTGCGTAACGGCGGAAGGCCTGCCATCGAGAGTCGAATGCCCTTTGCGGGTGTTCTACTACAATGGCTCAGCTCATAACTCTGAGCCATGACAGAACATGGCGTTGATGGTATTACAATATGAATAGTCTACTCGTCTTGATTCTGGAATAACCTATTCAAGCATTCCTAAACGTTAACACGTCATTGGGCATAGGGTATTTTATGGGGTAAATTATGTCATCCTATTTTTGGTAGGATTTTTTTTGCTTCTTGAGTATTAGGTAAGTTACCTATAGGTATGCTAGCTTATGCCCGCGACTTCGTTAGCGTGGACTTGACGAATTTGAAACTAAATTTTCAAAAATCTTTTCTTAGCGGATGCCTATGTCTGAAAGAACAATTTTACCTGTAGGTTTACCTACCTACCTATCTAGTACCTACCATCAAAATCAAAGTCAAAGTCAAATTATTTATTCAGAATAGGTAGGTAACATGTTACGCTTACCGATTGTCAAAATCGTTAATTTGAGATGATATAGTGCTGATAATTAATATACGTACCTACCTACTTAAAACTTAAGCTATGAAGTCATCATGTCACACCTACCTTAGTATTTAGGGAGGGTGAGGTCGGCTGCCATGGTTTTTTTAAATAGAGATAGCGAGCACACGAGCAGGCGGGTCACCTGATGTTAAGTGATTAGCGCCCATGAACATTTGCAGCACCAGAGGAACCGCCGATGCGTTGCCGGCCTTTTAGGAATTTGTTGGTCCGCCCCTTGAATAACCCCATGTTGTAATCTAGTGGGAACACCGCCGATGGGAGTTGGTTCCACAGTTTGCACGTGCGTGGAAAGAAGGATCTGGCACAGCGGACAGTCAAAGTGCACCAGACACCCAGGTGGTGAGGGTGAAATTCCTTACGGTGGCGCGCGGTGCGGTTGTAGAAAAATGAGGGTGGAATGAGGTCAAAAAGCTCTTCAGAGCACTCCCCATTATAAAGGCGATAGAACACGCATAGAGAGCTAACGTCTCTGCGGTGCTCCAGGCTTTCTAACGAGCCGGTTAGTTTTGATCGTCCACAAGTCGAACAGCCCGCCTTTGGATCCGATCAAATGGAAGGAGTTGGTACTGGGGTGCTCCAGCCCAAAGGTGGGTGCAGTACTCCATGTGAGGGCGGACTTGCGCTTTATAGAGTAGGAAAATGTTAAGAGTATGGCTGTTTGATCAATAGAATATTGCAGAAGGTTTACTTTAGCAAAACAGCGTAAGTTACAATTTACGTCCCAATATACTTAGTTGAGCTACTCCATTTAAAGTTAACCCGCAGCGATGTAACCCTATCCTGCAGCAATCAAAAGGCTATCAGCCGCCCGACTGGGTAACAAGAATACCAAAAATGAAACCCGAATGATGACTGACTGTAACCCTTCGAGCACGGTTAGTTAGCGACCGAACGGTCTGTTCGACCTAACTGGTCAGGGTTGCGGTTAGAGTAGATGCTATAACATAGCATTGCGATACCATTCCTACTATAAATAACATACTTGGATATATGCAAAAAATGTTCCTATCTGTCCGTTTGTAATGTTTCTGTGGCATTTCTACATTTTGTAAAAGTTTACGATGTATATTTTTTTTAATAACGAATATTAGTCATGTTCCTTTCCTCTCCAACTAAGCGTCAGGCTTGTGCTAGGAGTAGGTACGACAATAGTGCAACGGGCGAGGTTTGAACCGTCGACCTTTCGGTTTTCAGTCCACTCCTTTACCGGTTGAGCTATTGAGGAAGTATATTGCAAATAAAACATCTAACTGACGCTAGAGGTCAACTAACGTTGTATAACTAGGCCGCTCGCAGTCATTCCCGCGCCGTAGACGGGGTATTGACCCGAGTTTTGCACGCTATAAATTGCGAGTTTGAAAAATACTAAATCACTAAAACTAACGAGGCAAACGGTTATGGGTATTGGATTGTGTTTACGTATAACAATAACGCTAAGTTTTTGATAGCGTTCTGGTTACACTCTGTATACATAGGATATTCACAGAGTACCTACATTATTGGTAACTTTAGAATTTAATTTCCGTATTATTACTACCTTACTACTACCTAACAGAGAAGAGAGAGATAGAGAGTTTAGTGGTCAATGTAAGCGAAGTACCTAACTAGTAAGTAAGTACAAGCGAGCAAACCTCATGCAGTCAGACCACAGCCTTAAATGTAATCGTACATGAAATAACGCTAAATGCGTTTCAATAGGACATCGCGGACATCAAAGTTATTTGGACTGCGCCCCCCTCCTCGCCCTTCGCCCTCCGCCCTCCCTGATGCGTATTTAGATGAGTAAACATTGCGTGACTTTTGAGTCAAATACTTGACATTGACTTATTCATTTATCCTCCCACAGGGCCAGAGGAGGGTCTCAACTCCAAAACTAAACATCTCAACTACGACTAAAAACAAAAACCAATCAAAATGCAGGATCGAAAAATCTCAAAATTCTATTGGAAGTGGAGGGTTGTCCCAGTTCATGAGATACAGCACGCAGACCGACAGACGGACAGACAGACGGACAGCGGAGGCTTAGTAATAGGGTCCCATCAGCACTCTTCAGGTACCTACGGAACCCTCAAAAAATTCAACAATATAAACCTGAATAGAAAGTTTCCATGGTTCACAGTATTTCGGTGTCGCAGGTCTTCCCAATACTGTCGCCTGTCACACTTGCTCGCCCAAACAAAAGCCTATTCAGATTTCCTCATTTCCGAGAATGAAGAGTTCAAATCTAACAGTCGAGCGAAATAAACGCCGGCAGGAGCTACCAAAGTACACCGAGAGACAGTGGGCGATATTGCAATTTCCTGTAGTTTTATATCATCTTCAAACCATCACTAAGCCTGAATAGAAAGTCAACGTCTTTACAATAATTAGCTATACCTACTACAAAATTTTATATAGTCTAGATAATCGTATTAGTACCTATAGATATTTTATAGGTAGTCACCAAAACGCGGAAATCTGCCTAATTTTAGGATTGAGAAGGTAATATAGTAGGTACTTAGATTTTTTTTTTTTAATTTAAAAAGAATATTAGCCATGTTAAATGACTAATATTCCCCTTTCCTCTCCAACTAAGCGTCAGGCTTGTGCTAGGAGTAGGTACGACAATAGTGCAACGGGCGGGGTTTGAACCGTCGACCTTTCGGTTTTCAGTCCACTCCTTTACCGGTTGAGCTATTGAGGCTTCATTGAGATTAAAAGTAGACAAATATAAAAAGTATAAAAACTTTAGTCCCAGAAGATATGCGACGTTGCTTCTATAATGTTCAGTATTCAATAAACTAACAAAAAATTGTTAGATAATGATAAGAAATAATTTTTTGCAGTAGCTATCTACTACCTAAAAATTAGATCCTCGCTTCGCTAGACTCTACACCTAAGTGGAAATTAGATATGTACGTCTTACAATTTATTCTTCTAAAAAAAAACATAAGTAAAATTGTTTTTTTTATTCAGATACAAGTTAGCCCTTGACTCACCTGGTGGTAAATGACGATGCAGTCTAAGACGGAAACGGGCTAACCCGGAAGGGGTATGGTATTATTGTAGTGACGAAATAACTGCTAACCGTACCTATCTACCGTGACAGTCGGAAAAAGGCATTACAAAAAAAAGAAAAATATCCTAAGCCGGTATCCTGAACTTTTAGGTAAAAGAGGGAGATAAAATCTTCAGGTATCCATACCCTGTCACACACTCAGTATGGTGATATAAACCTGATAAAATATTATATGAAACATGCTAGAAGATATGTAGTAACTTCTTTGTCTAAAAGCTTTGCACAAAACGTTCACCAGCTCCCAAACCAAATACAATACGCCATTTTACATTTGTGATTTTGAAAGTAAAATGTTTGAGGCTACTGTTGCAACATAGTAATCTGCCCACGTATGCGTCTGTTTTGCCCACAGTTGTTGCAAATGCGTTCCTAAATCCAAGATGGTAGGTTGTGGGGTCATTTTACGTGCGCCCTCGCGTTTTGGCGCGTTGAACAATGCCTCATACGTCAAGTGTTGCGTTTTAGTGCCTTCAGATATCTCTGGATGTTTGACGTGGTAAGTGCGAATGATTTGTAAAAGGTTATCGTCGTACGAATTACGAGTAAGCATTGAGAGTTTAGAGTGGTATCGGTGTGGCTGTGGAAGGTAATTCCAATGTTATTATCTCGATTTATCGGGGGTTTTTTTGGCTGAACTGAAACTTTTTCTTGGCCAGAACCAGAAAACGCCTTTACAACCTCTCGCACTGCCAAGGGTCACTGGTAGAGAATAGAAATTTCTTATAGAGATAAGTGCTTCCCTGTCCACTTTTACTCTTTTTAGGATTCCGTACCTCAAAAGGAAAAACGGAACCCTTATAGGATCACTTTGTTGTCTGTCTGTCTGTCAAGAAACCTACAGGGTACTTCCCGTTGACCTAGAATCATGAAATTTGGCAGGTAGGTAGATCTTATAGCTGATATTTGGGGAAAAATCTGAAAACCGTGAATTTAGGGTTAGGTCACACAAAAAAAAATTAAATTGTGGTCATGAACTAATAATTAGTATTTTCAACTTTCGAAGTGAGTAACTATATCAATTGGGGTATCATATGAAAGGTCTTCACCTGTACATTCTAAAACAGATTTTTATTTATTTTTATGCATCATAGTTTTTGAATTATCGTGCAAAATGTCGAAAAAATACGACTGTAGTACGGAACCCTCATTGCGCGAGCCTGACTCGCACTTGGCCAGTTTTCTCTTTACTGTAACTGTTTTGGTACAAAAACAGAGCTTTTTCTGACGTTTTTTGAAAATCAAATGCAGTTTTTTTTTGTTTAAATTGCAGTTTTTTTTTGTTTAGATGCTGAGCGACGATACTGATCTGGCTTTTCTAGAAGGTTTTACGATTCTGCCTGTGGGATAACAGATTTTTATTCAAATAAAATTTAATAAAGTTTAATTTAATGTTGTTTTTTTTAGATTTAAGTTTATTAATAGTTTATAGATAGATTTGTCTTATATTATTATTTGTAATCATAACAATAAATTCATACTTCAATAAAATTTTATAATTAGTGTTTTTGAATCGTCAAAATATAATTTACCATCGGTTCTGTGGATCTCGCTGCCTAGAAGATAAACTTTTTAAAAGTTCCTTACACTGACATAGGTAGAAGCTTGTTGGATATCTGTACTCTACTTTTACGTAGTACTATTATATATTCTGTGACTCTGGTTAGGAGGTTGGCGCACAAAAGGTGCTTTCGGCACCGCAGCCATCAGACGACGTCGTGTATATCATCCAGTGATTAGTTTACGAGATGCGCTTGTGCCTTACATTACACCTTTGTCTTGATCTTCACCATGACCTTGTGGGCAAGTCATTGACCTGAATTTTTCATTGATAGTAGATAGGTACAAAAATGTAACGCCTTTGCGAATAGTCTTGATCATATTATATTTTCTGCTGTAGGTAGATACCTAATCGATTTCTGATTGAAATAGGTCAGTGTGCTGATATTTAGGAAGAGATTTTTTTAAATCGGTTTTTAAGTCTGGTCAAAATACCTATGTTCTTAAAGGTTGTGAAGTCGCCAATCCGCACTTGGCCAGCGTGGTAGACTATATGGCCAAAATTCTTATTCCCAGAGAAGACCCATATCTATTCTGTAGTGAGCCGAAGTTGGTAGATCAGTCAGTCAGCTTTTCCTTTTATACTTAAGTAGGTAGGTACATACCTATACTACATGATGCCTGCGACTTCGTCCGCGTGGATTTAGGTTTTTAAAATCCCGTGGGAGCTCTTTGATTTTCCGGGATAAAAAGTAGCCTATGTCCTTCCTATGCTTCGGTATGCAAGCTATCTCTGGGCCAAATTTCGTCAAAATCGGTTGAACGGGTGGGCCGTGAGAGGCTAGCTAATAGACAGACAGACAGATATCTACATTTTAGCATTTATAATATTAGTATGGATTAATGTAGCAGCAATAGAAAATACACATTCTGTGAAAATTTCAACTCTCTGCCGGACGGACGCTCGTTCGCTCGCTTGAACGCAACGTTCGCAGACGGACGGACGGACCGCGGAAGCTTAGTGATAGAGACCCGATGGCACCCTTCGGATACGGAACCCTAAAAATGCGACGATGGTACCTGTAGATTCATTAAAAGTGTATTTAATAGGAAAACCTGCAGGCTCATTTACAAAAGGTGCCTGGAGTTGCACTCCTCAGTCGTCGAGCAGCACGTCACGTATATCACCTGTGATTGGTTTATGTGACGCGCCACACAGCTGGCCCAACTAAGTCTTGCCATAGCACTACCAAGAAATAGACATGGCTGAAAAAGAAAACGATAGGGAAATTGATCGATAACATTTTTAGGGTTTTGTATCTTCGGAGAAGCTGTGATAGCCTAGTGGCTAGGACGTTCCTAATCGGAGGTCGGGGGTTCGATGCCGGGCACGCACTTCTATCTTTTAGGAATTAGATACCTATCACTTGCTTTAACCATGAAGGAAAATACTGTGAGGAACCTGCATGCCTGCAATATGTTCTCAAAGGTGTGTCAATTCGCACTTGGCCAGCGTGGTAGACTATGGAAAAAACCCTTTTCACTCTGACAGGAAACCCAGCACGTAGTCAGCCGGCGATGGGTTGATCATGATGATAATCTCACCAGAGAAAAAGGACCCTTATAGCATCAGTTCGTTATCTGTATATGTCTGTCAATACAAAATTTCCTCTGCCGGGAATTGAACCCCAGATGACACTTACCTATATGACAACAGAGGCCATTTACGAATTACGAGGACCTATAAGGTATAGGTAACTATGTTCTCAAAGATATAGGTACGAAGTCTACCAAGCCGCACTTGGCCAGCGGATGTACAAACCCTTCTCATTCTTAGAGGAGATCCATACTCAGTAGTGAGACGGTGACGGGTGAGGTATGTCTACCGTGTTGACAGCTCTGTGCGCAGGTACGGTACGAGGCAGTGGTCGGCTGCGCATGCGCACATGAATCACGCGATAACTGCGCGGTTGCGCTGAGCGACACCGGGCGACCACTGCTAGTCGTTTATGATATGGGCGGCCATTGTGAGAGCTCTAATGGCCTGTCTTGTCTGTCCGTCACTTTGGCTGAACGGCCTGAGAGTTCAATATAGATAGTTAACGAAATTATATCTATTGGGTAAGTACGTAAGTATATACAAGGTTTACAAGGTTTACAAGGTATACTAGATATACTAGGTATACTAGGTATACTAGGTATACTAGGTATACTAGGTATACTAGGTATACTAGGTAGGTATACTAGGTATACTAGGTATACTAGGTATACTAGGTATACTAGGTATACTAGGTATACTAGGTATACTAGGTATACTAGGTATACTAGGTATACTAGGTATACTAGGTATACTAGGTATACTAGGTATACTAGGTATACTAGGTATACTAGGTATACTAGGCATACTAGGTATACTAGGTAGCTGCCCCGGCGAATTTCGTACCGCCTAACAGTCGATTCAAATTTTTTAAATTTTCTCTCCGTAAGAACCATATTTTTGAATAATAATTTAGGTAATTGAAATTGAATTGAATTAATAAAGCAATTAAATGACAAAACATCGATCGTGAGGAAACCTGGACGCCTGAGAGTTCTTCATAGTGTAAGTATTCAATCGTGTGTGAAGTTTGCCAATCAGACTGGCAGACTTGTCTGTGGTGGCCCTTCACATTCTGTGAGGAGATCCGTACTCAGTACAGGGCTGACGATGCACGAGGGGTTGATCATGATGATGACTGTGACGTCACCGAGCTACAATTTGGCTACAATAACTGTGGTTACCCGTCAGCTGTCAACTGTCACTCAACAGCCGGATTTGCTCACCCTATTTTATCCTATGTTTCACCCTTATTTCACATCCCATTCTCTCCCAATGAGTTAGAAAAGGATAATGTATACAGTCAAAGTTTCGGATGATGTAAATATAGGTAGGTAAGTAGGTAGATACAGCGATTTTCCCATATTATTGTTTTGTTTTCGACTTTGCTGTTAACTCTCGCTAAATTCTGTCTCATAACAATAGGATATTGAACTGAAGTAATAAAATGATTTATGATGTTTTGTATCATCATCATGATCAACCCATCGCTGGCTCACTACAGAGCACGGGTCTCCTCTCAGAGTTAGGAGGGCTTGGCCATAGTCTACCACGCTGGCCATGTGCGGATTGGTAGGCTACACACATCTTTGAGAACATTATGGAGAACTCTCAGGCATGCAGGTTTCCGCACGATGTTTTACTTCACAATTAAAGCAAGTGATTTTAATTAGGTACCTAAAACGTACATAACTCCGAAAAGTTAGAGGTGCGTGCCCGGGATCGAACCCCTGACTTCCGATTAGAAGGCGGACGTCCTAACCACTAGGCTATCACAGCTTTGTATAGCGGTAGTTACCTAATGGAGCTAGAATTCATTATTAAAGAAAATATTTAGATCTATCGTTATTTTTAACATACCTAATTAATTATTCGTCACGCTGTACGGAAGGCGATTAATGACGTCACAAGGCTTAAACGACAATTTTTTTTAAATTTTTTAACACAAAAAATATTTTCCCGCAGAAATTACTCTATTATTTTGTAACTAAGTAGGTATGTTAAAAATTTGAAAAATATTTGTCGTTTATGGATTGTGACGTCACTAATCACAGCAAATGTCTATTAGATTTTTCAGATTTATATAAACACTAGATGATGCCCGCGACTTCGTCCGCGTGGATTTAAGTTTTCGAAAATCCCGTAGGAACTCTTTAATTTTCCGGGAGAAAAAGGTAGCCTATGTCCTTCCCCGGGATACAAACTATCTCTGTACCAAATTTCGTCAAAATCGGTTGAACGGTTGAGCCGTGAAAAGCTAGCAGACAGACAGACAGACACACTTTCGCATTTATAATATTAGTATGGATTTCATATAACCAAGTGCGCTCCATCTTTCACTAGTCAGCAGGTCTGACTGCAATTTGCAGCCAAACGCTAGTCTATAAATTGAAAAAAAACTTCCCATCACAAAATAAGTAGGTAAGTACGTGAGATATCCACCCCATTATCGCAAACTTTACAAATTAATCGTCAAATAATGGATTGTAGGCGATGCAAGGGGATTTACTAGTATCACATTCTACAATAAAATATACGAAACACCACCTTAAACGTCTGAAAATAAAGCCTTTTAATTTTCTAGGGAAAAACCATTTAACAAAGTTAAGTTTACAGTTTGTCAAAAGCAGAATTCACAAAATTGATCACTATTATATTGGAATAAAGCTCATTGAATAACGTAGAGTATTTTGCGAAGCGCAAATAAAATACGAAATTGATAATAATATGTACATTATGCAAAAAGTAGCATCTATTATAATGAAGGTAAGGTTCAAATTAATGTTAAATATACAACAGATTCCATAGAATATATGGGGTTAGCACGGGTAGAGCTAATCGCTTGTGGGAGCTTTCATTCTAAGCTCATCGGTTTACTAAAATAATGTTTATGTTTACCCGAAGCTTATATTTGCCGAAGGGTTGGAATTAAACCATAAACCTATGGGATTTTCGTGACCCCATGCACTCATAGTGTTAAAACACCCCAGCTAATGCCAAAGTAGTGTTTTTTCAAAACACTGTGGATACTAATCCTCAACTCATACGTTCATATTAATTTTTAACAGTAGGGGTTGGTAAGTAGGTAAATAGATATCTAAAATTAGAGCCTAAATTTCAGAAACAAACAAAAAATGTGAAAATTTGTCCTACTACCTACAAAATTAAATTTAAAATTTAAAAACCCCCTCCACACAAAAACTTCTAAAAATTAAAAAAAAAATATGTATCAGCCCTTTAAGTTAAATATAAATAGATACTAACAGCCGCACTCAGAGTCGCTTGATCGTTACTTAAGGCATTCCTTATCCATACTGATTAATGTCATAAGTAACGATTAAGCGACTCTCAGGGTGAGATCTGTAGAGCGCACTCTGACTTTGCTTATACCTAAGAAATCAGCATCAGCTCGAAACTTCAGTCTAGTGCTGACATCACTAAAATGGCGGCCACGCGTATTAGCAATTAGCGGGACTTACCTATACTAGAGCCGAGTTTCTTGCTGGTTCTTCTCGGTAGGAACGGCATTCCGAACCAGTGGTAAATTAAAACTACCTGACTATTCATAAGCACTTTTAAAAAGTTTACATGAATAAAAAAAAAAAAAAAAGAGTAGGTATTTAGTTTATCATAACAAAATATCACACTACTTCCCCGAAGTTCAACAAAGATAGATTATCGTCCTAAAATACAATTTAAACGAGATCACCGGAGCGTTTAGCGAGAATAAAGCTAACGACCCACCGGCCGACATCAGCCGACCAGCGCGCAGCGTGGAGATAACACCTCGCGATGAGAGCAGATCATTGTCAGGTTACACTTAAAAGGCTGCATTGACACTTTCTCAAAAGAATACATCCATAAGATTTAGTGTGGTGCAAGGCATACGACTGAGCGTTACTGAAACTTACTTAAACTATTTTTTCCCTACACATTCTAATAAAAGATCCTCAGTATTTTAGCGTTTAAACTATCTTGATGTGATTTCCATTATAATAATAGGTATCTCTCACCCGGCTATACTCACGTGTTTGAGGGTCAAACCTCTGTGGTTTTTTTACAATGCGTACTACCTATTATATGTAAATTTTCTTGTGTGTTAATAATAATAAAAAAAATAAAAAAAAAAAAGTCGACGTCAGCCCGATTATTTTCGAACCCACCCGGGGTCAGTTCGCGCACTCGTCGCAGTTCAGACAAACACCACATTCCTACCTAATTTAAAAAACTATAAAGTATGTATATAGGTAGGTATATATACTGGGTATTGGCTCTATTTAGTACCAAACCCGTCTCCTAGATGGCGCTTTTCAAGTGGGCGCCTTGACGGCCCGACTTACCAGTCTATCTCCCTATAAGTATACACTGTAGTCTGTGGTTCAGACTGCGCGCCGCGCGCGCTGCTGCACGCACAGTCCGTTGTGAGGGTGGCCGAGGGAGGGGGGGGGGGGGGGCACAGCTGCAGATTGTCTCCCGACAGTTCTCGCTGTTATTGCTTCATTGGAGCTGTCACTGAATTCGTAGGTAGGTAATCGGGATATGGATAAGAGACGGCGGGACACCCCGCACACCCGCACTGGGTTAGCGTGGGGGCTGTGCGGGTGTACTAGGTCTTCAATCCTCCACCTCCTATGGCTTGCGGCTAGTCTAGCGCACGTCCGCAACGATTCCTATAAGCGGATTCACACAGACCGACGCCTCCGCGACCGATCGATCCATTCTATCCGTGCTTATCCCATAAGATATAATATATTAAGTCCTTAGTTTTAAAAAAAAAAAAAAAAACTTGTAACTGCCTTCTGCAATACAGGGTTTTCCTAGTGCAGAGGGTAGGAAACTTGTTTCTTGTGTCTAAATTCTAAATTCTAAATTCAAAAAAAAAAAAAAAATACACCCATTGTGACCACGTGGATCCTACATACCTACATTATCAGAGCCTCAATAGTTCAACGGCTAAGGAGCGGACTGAATTCCGAAAGGTTGCCGGTTCACACCCCACGTCATACTACCTTAGGGCTGCCATAATTGCTAAAAGGACGAGCGGGACATCCATCCTCAGGGTATGGTCTGAGTGCCCTTTAAATTTTATTATTGTATATTTTGTAACTTTATTTATTATTTTTAACAATAGGCTACTTGACTCATATCTAATTTCATCCAATAAATGATTATTTATTATAGAATTTTGCTTAAGACAACGAAATATATCAATAACAATTATTAAAAACGCAGGATGGATATATAAATCCAATTTTAAAGAATACAGTTTTTATTTTTATTTAAAATGCAGAAAACGCTGTCAGCCATGATGTGACGTCATTAAATATGTAAACAAAGAAATGTCATCCCTATGTCACGCGGGGACTAACGTAGTATCCATATATATAAAATTTAAAGTCCTGACTAACTTATATATCAACGCACAGCCTAAACATCTAACCAGCTGGTCCTAGATACATGAAATTTGGTGGGTGTGTTCTTTGTAGGTAAAGAGAAGGTATCCACTAGGAAAGGATTTTTTGAAATTCCACCCCTGAGTGGGTTAAATGGGGGTTTGAAATTTATGAAGTCCACGCGGGCGAAGTCACGAGCATAAGCTAGTTTTTATATATTTCTAAAAACTCATCGTAAACGTAAAAAATTATCGTTTTCTCTTTATAAATTGAATATGTTATTAAGTAAGACTTACAACAAAGTGATCTTTGCAAAAATAAATTTGGGTTGCAGTCGTTAGTCATATAGGATCCCTTTAAGCAAGTCTTCGCGTGTTACGTATATTTATTTCACTGGGCACTCTAATCCACAACTTTCCTGTGGTCTTTATCGATGCGTTTTTACATTCTTGGATGATACAATAACGATAATTACTATATTTTTCATGTAAACTAGTATAGAAGTCAGGTTTATTAAACTTTGGGAGGTTATGCTGTTGTTTACAAATGCATGACGTCAGAGCACAGATAATCTATCGGCCAAACATGGCCGACAGTGTTTTCACCTGTCTAAGAAAAATGTATTTTTAAATTAAAGTTTTACGGTTTTTAGGGCGCAAAAAAATATAGTGTTAATTTTTTTGATCTCATAGGACAAATATTAACCACTTAAGACCTACTTAAAAAAAGTGTCAAGTAGCCTATTGTACATTTGTATTTGTATTGACTTTTATGTATGATCAAATGGGTTCAAGTTGCCTAAATAAATGACTATTTTATTATTATTATTTTATTATTTATTATCCATATGCATACAGATACTGTAAATTCGAAAGTGTCTGTTTGTTTGTTGTTAATAACCCCCCCCCCCCCATATGAACGCCGTTGAAGCCGTCCTTACAAAAACTGCTACCACGAACAAACAACAGAAAGAACAAACTGAACCGCTGAGTTCGGTCGGGGTGGACACAGGTCATTCCGAGAACCTTTTTTTTTTTTTTTTTTGTTAGCCCTTGACTGCAATCTCACCTGATGGTAAGTGATGATGCAGTCTAAGATGATAGCGGGCTAACCTGGAAGGGGTATGGCAGTTTTTATTAAACCCATACCCCTTTGGTTTCTACACGGCATCGTACCGGAACGCTAAATTGCTTGGCGGCACGGCTTTGCCGGTAGGGTGGTAACTAGCCACGGCCGAAGCCTCCCACCAGACCAGACCAGAAATTTAGAAATTATAAAATTCCAAACCCCTGCCAGGAATCGAACCCGGGACCTCCCACTAATAAGACCACAGCGCTCACCACTGCGCCAGGGAGGTCGTCAAACCGTCCAAAAAAATCTCGCTTTTCGTTGACGTCGCGTTAACGGCGCCGGTGGACAAACGCCCTAACTGCCAAACTGGGACAACTAACTTACTGACCGGGACACCGGGACACTACACTTCAGACCGGGACTGGTCCCGGTGTACCGGGACGTATGGCAGCCCTATACTAGCTACCTGCATGCCAAATTTCAGTCCAATCCGTCCAGTAGTTTGAGCAGTGCGTTGATAGATCAGTCAGTCAGTCAGTCAGTTACCTTTTCCTTTTATATATTTAGATTTGACTATATACTTTCAATTCAACGCCACTCGTCAGTGGAGAGCACGTACTCGTCAAAGCACGGGCGCAGCGGGCCCGGCCATGGTACTGCGTAAAAGTAACGGATGTCATTTTCGTAATTAGATTTATTAACTCTCGTCCCCCAGCCTCCAGCCTCCCAGCGAGACGCCCGTGCACAATAACTGCGTCCCTTGTCGACTTGCAACCCACCATTACAATAACTAGGTAATGTTAATGTATTTAATAGGAAGCCAATGGTATACAAAGAAATGTTTTTTTTAGGTATATCTAAATTAAAAGTAAAAAAATCAACAAATTAAATCAAATTAAATTAAATCTAAAACCTCATCGAGACCACTGCAGCGAGGCATTGTACCCGAGATGCTGGCAGCATTACCCCTTTGGATGCCCAAACTAATTTTTTGACCAAGGTCAGCTCTCGGGTCCTTGGTTGACTCGAAAACCCCTTTTGAAATTTCCTCAAAAAGAGCTCGACCCCCGGGCCCCACGACCCCAAGGTCATAATGTAACTATGTGCACATTAGGTATAAAGTCTGCATGGATTTACTTGCTTTCGCTTGGCGGCACGGCTTTGCCGGTAGGGTGGTATCTAGCCACGGCCGAAGCCTCCCTCCAGTCAAAGTGCTACTAAAGATATCAAGACGGGGCTGGCGTGTTTGCGTCAGACAAAAGTCCCATAAAAATTAAGATAGTGAAAAAACTTTTAGATGCATATAGGTCATCTATAGGTTTCTTGACAGACAGACAGAGAACAAAGTTATCCTATAAGGGTTCCACTTTAGTTTTGAGGTACGGACCTTAAAAATTCGCTAGTCCTAAATCGCCTCAAATTTCGTAACGCGAAACTGCGTTTCATTGATTTGACCACAATAGATGCATGTCCTTAAGAATTAGAGAATGTTATGGTATCCAACAAACGACGTATCTACCTACCTAAGTATAGGTAGATACTCCTTGCAATCCGATATCACTATTGTGAGAACCTTACTATCATATTATATCGATCCCATTCGAACGTCAGACCTATTCCCGATATCTGATACCTACCTTCATTTTTAGACTTTAGTCTTTTGATAATTTAATACGACAGCCATTGAAAAGCTTTTTGAAAAATGGTCATTTTTAGGGTTCCGTACCTCAAAAGGAAAAACGGAACCCTAGGATCACTTTGTTGTCTGTCAAGAAACCTACAGGGTACATCAGGGTAACCCGATCCGGTCGGATCCGGAGTTATCCGCTAATGGGCAGTGGGTAATTCAGCGGAATAAATTCCAGCGGAGTGTGGTGTAAATTGTTCACTTTTCGTTTTGTCTAAATAAAAATAAAATAAATAAAATAACCGCGTCATACAACCCGCACCCAGTACCAGGCGTCGGTGAACCTACTGCTTAACTAAATTAATGTTATCTATTTAGCTACACATCATAATAAAATTCATACAATTTTAAGAGTGGGTAAAAATACTGGATTGGTATGTTTTAAAAAATAAATGAAAAACATTAATTTGACAGTGTTTGTTTTAAAAGTTTTGATAGGTAACTACCTAGATTCTTCTTTAAAACTTACACATTAAAAATTAAAAATAAATAAAAATCTTTTTTATTCGAATAAACTTTTAAAAGTAACTTACGAATAGTCGGATGCATCTACCACTGGTTCGGAATGCCTTTTCTACCGAGAAGAACCAGCAAGAAACTCGGCGGTTGCGGCAGCATAATATGAAAGACTGTAATCCTCGTACAAAACATACTATTTATGAGTTTTATGAGTATGTTTAAGTTGCTTAACTGACATCGGAATACATAATGAAGTGACACACGGTGGCCAGTAAGTAACCCGATCCGGTCGGATCCGGAGTGATCCGCTAATGGGCAGTAAATGAGCGGAATAACCGCGTCACACTACCCGCAACCAGCGCCCGGCGTCGTCGGTGTACTTAATGCTTAGTTAAAGTAATATTATCTGTTTAGCTACACATCATAATAAAATTCACACGTAATTAAATTTTATTAAAAAATAAATGAAAAACATTAATTTGACAGCGTTTGTTTTAAAAGTTTTAATAGATAACTGCCTAGGTACTTCTTTAAAACTTAAGCATCACTAAAATTTATGAAAGACTTTAATCCTCATACAAAAAATACTATTTTATGAGTTTTATGAGTAAGTTTAATTAGCTTAAACTGACATTGTAATACATAGTTAAGTGACACACGGTGGCCAGTAACCCGATCCGGTCGGATCCGGATTGATCCGCTAATGGGCAGTAATTGAGCGGAATAACCGCGTCACACTACCCGCAACCAGCACCCGGCGTCGGTTTACATTGCTTAACTAAATTAACTCGTTAAAAAATTTGTCCCTCATCAAATTACAAGGGGGATGGCGATGTGATTTAATTTGTATGTTAAATTATTAATCTCATATCTATTAACATTTTCTTAGTCTTCACTCTTCAGGATTCATTGATAAAAAAGTAGGGAGGGTAGGTAATTAGGAGGTTAGGCACATTTGTCACCTGTGCCCAACAAACGTCTGTGATAGTAATTTTTTAGGAATATTACCTACAAGTTTTTATTTAGTTTTCTGTTTGTAATTTAGAATTGAAGGTGTGTAGAAGCCATTTATGTTGCATTGCTGTGTGATCGGCTGTAAAAGTTGTAGCGCACGCAAATTATGAAACATAACCTTTCATACTAGTATGATTTCTTTTGTTGTTTGTCCCTTTCGATTAGGTACAGATACGCGTCTGACAAGTCTCCTTGATTCTTAGTCTGAGGTTCAAGTAAAGTAACTTAGAAGTTATTAATAAGTTACTTATAATTTTTTTTTTTTATAAACAAAATATTACAATAAAACTTAAAGCTAGCCTAATCTAATTACTTTGAAATGAATGAGAGAAAATAAAGATGATTATTATTTATATTATCTATATATATAAAAGGAAAAGGTGACTGACTGACTGACTGACTGACTGACTAATCTATCAACGCACAGCTCAAACTACTGGACGGATCGGGCTGTAATTTGGCATGCAGATAGCTATTATGACGTAGGCGTCCGCTAAGAAAGGATTTTTGAAAATTCAACTCCTAAGGGGGTGAAATAGGGGTTTGAAATTTGTGTAGTCCACGAGGACGAAGTCGCGAGCATAAGCTAGTTATTAAATAAAAACATTTTGATTTGAAAATACAGCCCTATTTATCTTAATTTTTAAAATACTTAGCTTCATCGTGCAGCATTAGAGGAGTGAATTTCGCGGTCACATATACTTTCATCTCCATCCACAAAACAGAAAGCGACACCGGGGCGTGTCGGGGCTCGGTACATGAGTGAATATCACATGAGCATTAGGCGCATATTGTGCTCCCCCATGAATGCCATATAGTTACATAATTACGGGCACAATGGGACCAGTGTCGCCGACACGGCTATGGGACGCGGCGGGGAGGCGAATATTATGGCTGCGAATGATGGTGAAATGTGTTACTGTTAACGAATATGGCTTCGACTGCTGTTGACTCGTGTTAATGATAAATGCAAAGATCATCATCATCATCAACCGATAGACGTCCACTGCTGGACATAGGTCTCTTGTATCTTGTAGGGACTTCCACAGACCACGGTCTTGCGCCTCCTGAATCCAGCGGCTCCCTGCGACTCGTCTGATGTCGTCCGTCCACCTAGTGGGGGGTCTTCCAACACTGCGTCTTCCGGTGCGAGGTCGTCATTCCAGCACCTTGGGAGCCCAAATCGGTTTTACGAACTAGTTGAGCTATGTCGGTTACTCTAGTTTTCCTACGGATCACGTAGAGAAACTCTAATACTTTATAAGCAAATATAAAACTCTAATACTTAGGTAAGCAAACGACGACCTCCCTGGCGCAGTGTTAAGCGCTGTGGTCTTATTAGTGGGAGGTCCCGGGTTCGATTCCTGGCAGGGATTTGGAATTTTATAATTTCTAAATTTCTGGTCTGGTCTGGTGGGAGGCTTCGGCCGTGGCTAGTTACCACCCTACCGGTAGAGCCGTGCCGCCAAGCGATTAAGCGTTCCGGTACGATGCCGTGTAGAAACCCAAGGGGCATGGGTTTATTAAAAACTGCCATACCCCTTCCAGGTTAGCCCGCTTCCATCTTAGACTGCATCGTCACTTACCACCAGGTGAGATTGCAGTCAAGGGCTAACTTGTATCTGAATAAAAAAAGCTCATAATATTAGGTAGGTATACCTACTCGTATTTTGAAAAGTGAAGACAGATTCGTGTGATTTTGTGTGACATACATGCGCGTTGAATGCCACATAATTACGGACACAGTGGGGACACGGGGGACACGGGGGACACGTCACACGGCTACGCGGAGACACGGCGGGGAGTCCAGTATGGCTGCGGGTGCTGATGTTAATGATATTAGAATCGTACGATTGTATGTTGACATGCATGCGCGTAGGCTGTAGCGGTGCCTAGCGGTGCAGACTAAGGGCCGGTTGTTTCAACAAACTTTGACGGACACGTAACCTTTAAATATGGCGCTAACGAACGTAAGTAAAGAAAAAGCGTTGATTCAGCATCTATTAGCGCTAACGTTCGTTAAAAAGTTACGTTTACGTTAACCAGTGCTGGCGCCATTGGTGATCTTCAAATCAGTTCGTAACTTCATACTTCTTACAAACGGAATATTTTATTTACAAATTATAATGGAATCAATTTAATTCAAAGCTTTTAATGGTAGTTTTTTTGAAGATGAAAGAGAATTTGTAAGAAAGAAAAAGTGTTTAAAATGCGAAGTAGCAATATTAATAACTATGTATATAATTTAATATACTTAAAATGAAATAAAAAAAGGATACGGAGAAGTAAGTTAATTTTTAGGGTTAGTTTCGCAACCAAAATAACAATGACGAACAGTTTTTTGTACAATGAAGCAACGCACTTAAATTAACAGATGTTAAAGTTCGTCTACGTCTGTTAAATTTTAACGAACGTATCTTACGAAGACCAATGGTTTGAAACAACCGGCCCTAACATAGACACCGGCACCGTGTTTACAGTATATATACGCGGCAGAAAGTAACGTACATCGACCGAAGGAGATAGTAGATTTGTAGAGTATTGTCTCTTTGTCGTTGTCGTTGAAACCGACAATGACAAAACGTCATATAGTGAGTCATATGAGTGACAGAGACAACGCTCTACAAAGCCGAAATGTCATTCTAAAGGCCGATGTACATTACTTTCTGCCGCGTACTGTACGCACCTTTGGGTAACGCGACACATACGAGCATGCTTCAAACTATGCTGGCCCATTCGTGGATAAATGTCACTGACGAAGGAAACGTGAATAGAGAGAGCTGAGCTCCGAGTTTCACTACGTGATCAAATCAGACATTAGGAGATCCCTATTTAATCAGTAGGCACCCTGTTTATAATCAGTAGGTACCCTTATCAGTACCCTTATTATAAATGCGACTAGTTGGTTTATTGGTTTGTTTGTTTGTTGGTTTTTTGGTTTGTCCTTCAATCACGTCGCAACGGTGCAACGGATACACGTGATTTTTTGCATGCGTATAGATAAAGACCTGGAGAGTGACATGGCTTTTATCCCGGAAAATCAAAGAGTTCCCACGGGATTTTTAAAAACCTATTTCCACGCGGACGAAGTCGCGGGCATCAGCTAGTTAAAATAAATTAAAATTATTATTAAAATTAACATTTATTTATTTATTCAGATACAAGTTTGCCCTTGACTGCAATCTCACCTGATCGCTTGGCGGCACGGCTTTTCCGGTAGAGTGGTAACTAGCCACGGCCGAAGCCTCTCCCTAGACCAGACCAGAAATTAAGAAATTATAAAATTCCAAATCCCTGCCAGGAATCGAACCCGGGACTTCCCACTGATAAGACCACAGCGCCTACCACTGCGCCAGGGATATCGTCAAAAAATTATGCATTCTTTAAAGATAAAATTAAGTATGTTATGTTATAAGTTATAACTTAGGTAGGTACTAGCTGATGCCCGCGACGTCGTCCGCGTGGAGTTAAGTTTTTTAAAAATCCCCTGGGAACTCTTTGATTTTCCGGAACAAAAAGTAGCCTATGTCACTCTCCAGGTCCTTAACTATATCCATGCTAAAAATCACGTCGATCCGTTGCTCCGTTGTGACGTGATTGAAGGACAAACCAACAAACCAATAAACCCACAAACAAACACACTTTCGCATTTATAATAAGGGTACTGATATTCGAAGTTTTTCTCGTTGAACTCTGGTTTCTACATGAAACATGGCTATGATTGAAAATCCTATCCCGGAAATAACGTTTTTAGGTGGCAAGCGTTAGTCATTATACTTACTGTATATCGTCTAAGTATTCTGAGTATACATTCTTACCTAAGTAGTTTATATTTGAATTTTTTACCAAAGCAATTTGTACAGCGTGACTGGGCAGGTTTTTCACTGCACAGCCGTGGTAGACGGTGGTAGGCGGTGGTAGGTAACAATATTTACATTAGTGTTTGTGAGGAGGCCACCGCCGCGTGACCGCCAGATGTAATCTGCTCTGACCATTATACTCGAATTATTTATATTTTGTTACACTTCGACTATTCGAGTTCCGTTGCTTTAAAATAATAGGGGTGCAGAAAGAAAACGTTAGATACTTACCTAAAGATTTTTCTATAGGTAGATATAAGGGTGGATATTTTGAAAACTATGTTTCTTCTTTTAAAAGAAATTCCATATTAGGTACCTACCTATTATGCCATTGTCATGTACTATAATAATATGTCTTCGTCAAAAACTGACTGAATAGGTAATACTTAGTTATCAACATAGGTACCTATCTATACTTAGGTACTCTAAAAACTTATGATTTCGCATTCATACCTATAATAAGGTTTCTTTATAATATGGTACCCACCTATACTTAAATAAATAAATAAATATAAATCTTTTTTATTCGTATAAACTTTTACAAGTACCTACTTACGAATAGTCGGATGCATCTACCACTGGTTCGGAATGCCTTTCCTACCGAGAAGAACCAGCAAGAAACTCGGCGGTTGCTCTTTTCAAATATTTGATATAGGTACAAGATTATGCCATTATTGCAGTCTTGTGCGTTGCTGGAACGAGCTGTAGGTCAAATCCACGCTCTTTTATCATTTAGATAATCTTCAATTGTGTAATATGCTTTTTCAGGAGCATATTTTTAATAGATTTTTTAAACTTGTGCAAAGGTAAGTCCAAAATAGTTTGCGGGATTTTATTATAAAAGGTAGTTAGAGTAGGTACTTAGATACCTAACGTAATAGGTCATAGCGGTAAAATCAAGCCTGATTTTGTATTGAATTTCATTATTTTAAAGTCAACTCCATAAAAAGCAGTAAGTAGGTACCTATTTCCCTACTTAGTAGATAAATAAGTAAAATCCACTAAACTATTTTATATTTTAATATACCTAATGTAATATATCTACAATGGTACCTACTTATATATATTATTTGTAAGTATTCAAATTTCAACATAATATAGGATAGGGTTTATTTATTTATTTATTTTTATTATTCATGTACCAAAAATTGTAGTTACAAAGTAATAATAAATTAAGTTACATTGGAAATGCTTATCTCTAAACAGAGATTATTATTATTATTATTATTATTCTGTATTCAAGAGAAAAACAAATTTCTGGATAGCCGGCAACGTATTGGCAGTTCCTCTGGTATTGCAAATGTTCATAAGCGGCGGTAACACCAGGTTTGCTCGCTATTTAGTCAATTTTCAAAAATTTTAATATTTCTCTATTACATAATGCCGTTTCTTCACAACTTCTTGTAAGTATAATAAATATAATTTCTTTACAACTAAGCCATTGTAGGTAAACCCGCCTTGGGAAACGGAGCAGCTAGGTTATGTTATCGCAAGCATTTTACATTTGTTTATTAAAACACGATCTGATAACGTATTCATTACAAGCGGACAGACTGAAATAATTACTTCGCTATTAGAGCATTTTTATTTATTTACATCATCTTTTTAGGGATCCGTATCTCCAAATATGAAATGAACCCTTACCTATAAGGTAACTGATACAAATAAGTCCTACCTTATTTAAATCGTTGATTACAAAATAAATATAGGTATGTATCAAAAAAACTTCAATAAATTAGTATTAGATGTTTATTAATATCAAATTAATGGAGAAAAACATTAACAATATCTAATAAAATGAAGACAAAATCAACAATACAAAAATCTTAGCTAGTGGCCATAATAAGTTACGTCTAACAAATAAGGGCCGTAAACTTTAAACTCATAAAATCTTGTTAAAAATCTATTTATTTAAAAAATTACTATTTTACAGCCTTTATTTACCTTTTATATTTTGATAACTACGCTTTTTATTACAGTAATTAAACATTTATAAACACAGATGGCTTGTCAGACTTAAGCTCTCATAATAACAATAATATGAATAAACTATTAAAAAAAATATTGTCACTCGTAATTAAATAAATAAAGCACACAGTATGTAAAAAAAAACAGTTTTTTTACCAAAAAAATAAAAATTATAGGCCTTATTAAATTTCACTGCTGTATACAAGGCACTAAACTACCGCTGCACGCTGCTAAGCTTTCTTCCGACCAAGTAGCACGTTTAGGAACCTTTTTAGATTTAGTTATTCGTAGTACTTTGAGTTCCGTTGCTTTAAAATAATAGGGGTGCAGAAAGAAAACGTTAGATACTTACCTAAAGATTTTTCTATAGGTAGATATAAGGGTGGATATTTTGAAAACTATGTTTCTTCTTTTAAAAGAAATTCCATATTAGGTACCTACCTATTATGCCATTGTCATGTACTATAATAATATGTCTTCGTCAAAAACTGACTGAATAGGTAATACTTAGTTATCAACATAGGTACCTATCTATACTTAGGTACTCTAAAAACTTATGATTTCGCATTCATACCTATAATAAGGTTTCTTTATAATATGGTACCCACCTATACTTAAATAAATAAATAAATATAAATCTTTTTTATTCGTATAAACTTTTACAAGTACCTACTTACGAATAGTCGGATGCATCTACCACTGGTTCGGAATGCCTTTCCTACCGAGAAGAACCAGCAAGAAACTCGGCGGTTGCTCTTTTCAAATATTTGATATAGGTACAAGATTATGCCATTATTGCAGTCTTGTGCGTTGCTGGAACGAGCTGCAGGTCAAATCCACGCTCTTTTATCATTTAGATAATCTTCAATTGTGTAATATGCTTTTTCAGGAGCATATTTTTAATAGATTTTTTAAACTTGTGCAAAGGTAAGTCCAAAATAGTTTGCGGGATTTTATTATAAAAGCTTGGACGATTTAACCTAAAAAGGTAGTTAGAGTAGGTACTTAGATACCTAACGTAATAGGTCATAGCGGTAAAATCAAGCCTGATTTTGTATTGAAATTCATTATTTTAAAGTCAACTCCATAAAAAGCAGTAGGTACCTATTTCCCTACTTAGTAGATAAATAAGTAAAATCCACTAAACTATTTTATATTTTAATATACCTAATGTAATATATCTACAATGGTACCTACTTATATATATTATTTGTAAGTATTCAAATTTCAACATGTAGGATAGGGTTTATTTATTTATTTATTTTTATTATTCATGTACCTACCAAAAATTGTAGTTACAAAGTAATAATAAATTAAGTTACATTGGAAATGCTTATCTCTAAACAGTTATTATTAGCAAATGTTCATAAGCGGCGGTAACACCAGGTTTGCTCGCTATTTAGTCAATTTTCAAAAACTTTATATTTCTCTATTACATAATGCCGTTTCTTCACAACTTCTTTTAAGTATAATAAATATAATTTCTTTACAACTAAGCCATTGTAGGTAAACCAGCGTTGGGAAACGGAGCGGGTAGGTTAAGTTATCGCGCGCATTTTACATTTGTTCATTAAAACACGATCTGATAACGTATTCATTACAAGCGGACAGACTGAAATAATTACTTCGCTATTAGAGATTAGATTTTTATTTATTTACATCATCTTTTTAGGGATCCGTATCTCCAAATATGAAATGAACCCTTACCTATACTTCATCACTTCGTTGTCTGTCTATCTGTCTAGACCCGTCAAGGGAATCAAAAGCTATAGGTAGGTGGTAGAATCGGCAGTGCGTGCCCGGGATCGAACCCCCAACCTCCCGAATAGGATGGATATCATGTTTACGTGTGACACCTACTTACCTACCTATTAAGTTGGGACAAAAATCACACCAAAATAGACTGAATAAGTATGTACTTTTTACTTATATACAGAATGCTTTTTTTCAAGATGATCCACAAATAACAAGAATAGTCAATGATGTTTATCTAAACACTTCTGATCAAATGAACCCATAGATCAACCATAGATATAGATAGAGCATCTTGTGAACGTGCCGAGGCGTTAATGCACGCTCTGTCACCTCTAAATACGCATTATCTTCATCTCTTCATCCCTAAACACGTGAACAAAGTTATTTTATACCTTCAAAAATTGTTTGTCACCTTTATTTTGATAGTAGAAAAGTTAAAATTCAATATTTTTGCAAGCAAAGTGGAATGGGCAGGTATTATCGTCAAAGATCACACCAAGTAGTGGTTCGTGGTAAGTAAAGGTGGTTAATAATAATCAAAACATCGTAAAATAATCTTTTGGAGGGTGACACTTCGAAATGTAAAACACAGTCTAAAAGAAAGAATCGAGCTTGCAGTTTTTTAAAGATTTGGCACATCCTATTCCATCTATTTACCTACCTTTACTACAGTTCGTTCAGTATAACTTGTTCCCTTGCTGACATGTTGGCACCATTGCTTTGTTTGCTTTATTCCTTCGAGCTTAGGGTTTATTATTGTATGATTCGCAATGGTGCCAATATAACGTCAGGGGACAAGTTATAGCGAACGGTCTGTACCTACAAAATTGCACTCTGTAGCTGCTGAGTCTGTATTCTGTAAGTTACAGACTACAGAGCAGCTTTGAGAGTTTTAAGAGGCCTCTTATATTTGCTCCGAGAAATCAAACCATAGGTAAGTAATAGGTATTTGGATGACATGATAACTGATTGCCGGCCATTTACTGAGCACGGGTCTCCTTTCAGAATGAGAAGCTTTCAGGTCATAGTCTGCCACGCTGGCCCAGTGCGGACTGGCAGACTTCACACACCTTTGAGAACATCATGGAGAGCTCTCAGACATACAGGTTTCCTCAATATGTTTTCCTTCACCGTTAAAGCAAGTGCTTTAAATGCTTAAAACGCACATAAGTACCTACCTGAGGTGCCTGCCCAGGATTAAACCGCCGACCTCACAAATACGAGGCGGAAATTATTATCAAATATAAGAACAATAATATAAAATTATATCATATAAACATCGTTTAAAAACGTTGTAAAAAGGAAACAATAAAACCATAAATAATTTAACACTTATTCTGTTCTAAATAAGTTCCAAATATAGGATCCTACGGCATCAATAGAAACCGGGCGTTAATTTTGACACCAACAGAAGCTTTAAAAAAAGTTGCCACTATTCATTATCTATGGATAATATAATATTATCTGTGTGGATATTATTATCTGTGCACGTATTATTCGTGTATAAATAGTGTGGGGATTATGCTGAATGGCATTGTGACCGTGTCATTGTCGCTTGCATTATGTGCGAAAATAATGATATTTTAGAGTTATGTGCTCTTTGGAGAAAACCATGTGCATTTACAGTAGGCGGCAGAAAATAATGTACATTGGCCTTTAGAATTTAACATTCCGGCTCTGTAGAGCGTTGCCTCTGTCACTCATACCTATATATGACGTTTTGTCGGTCTCAACGACAGGAATAAGCACAGCTATCTCCTTCTCAAGGTCGATTTACATTACTTTCGGCCGCGTAATAAAATAAACGATGGTGACTAATTTTAATTTTCTGTCAAATTTCATGTCAACTTCATACCTACACCTTTGAGAACATTATGGAGAACTTTCAGGCATACAAGTTTCCTCACGATTGTAGCGGCCAGTAGGGCCTACGCAGCATAGTCAATCCGAAACCATGTTTTCCTTCACCGTTAAAGCAAGTGATATTTAATTTCTTAATTAATATCGTCTAATAAAAAAATATTAGGTACCTACTAAAAACCTACGGAACCCAATACTTGTAGTTCGATTCTGGCATAACATTTTTTCAGAGCGTCTCCTTCAACGAGGATTATTTGGAAATGGTCGTTAGGAGTCGCGAACAAATATTTGTAGGACACTTGGTAGCGCATCATAATCGGGCCAGTCCATGATCTCTCCTATTATATCGCGTATAATGTCAGCAAATAGGGACACCGGTTTAGCTATAATGATGTATTTTTATGCGCATCATTAATCGGATCAATCTAGAATCAGTAAATAAAAACCGGCCAAGCGCGAGTCAGACTCGCGCACCGAGGGTTGCGTACAGTAAAACAGAAATAATCACCGAACTGCAAAACTAACTTTATATTTTTCGATTATTACTAATCTTGGAGATAGAGGGGGGAGGGGAGGGGACTGTATTATGCATCATAAATAGGTATGATTTTCAAATGTATTTTTTTTTTAATTTTTAGTTAGTTTTTTGATCCTACTACATACCTACCTATTGTATATAGATATAGATAATAGTTATTATGGATGCTACTTTTATGAGTTTTACACAAAGCCCAAATTACCTGGGTTGATAGACATTTGTTTTTACCAGTGGCGGATTTGCCCTTAGGCACAATAGGCCCGAGCCTAGAGCGGCCACATATTAGGGACGGCCGCTCTGCAATGCATCGTATTAATACTTATAACTAACTTGAACTTATATAAATAATCAATAAGTTCAAGAAAAATCACTAATAGAAAGTGCGTAAGCAACCAATAAAAGGACAATAGATCATTGTTTTTACGTGAACGAAACAATAGGTCAAGGATCGAGAAAGGCAAAAGCGTAAACACTTACAACCCATATTCACAAATGTTACTATGAGGTCTCATGTTGCGTTCGAACACACATGGTACAGAAAACCTATTCATAAACAACAGGAGGGACGGACGACACCACCAAAACGAGACCATAAAACTTTACGCGATACATTTTGGCAAAACAATACAGATAGGGTATAGCGTAGGGCATAGGATGTATGTCCGAGTGTTTGTGTGATTTAAATAATTTCTGTTTGAAAAATCGCGATTAATAAAGTAAATCCTTGAGAAAACTAATATAGAGCGATCACTACAAAACTTATACCTACGTGATATAAAAAAAACGATTATTACGGTGCCGATGAATTTTAAAGATGCTAATGGATGCTATAGATTTTTTAGGGTTCTGTAGCCGAATAGCAAAAAACGGAACCCTTATAAATGTATAATATCATGTCTGTCTGTCTGTCTGTATGTCCGTCCGTATGTCACAGCCACTTTTTTCCGAAACCATAAGAGCTATACTTTTGAAACTTGGTAAGTAGATGTATTCTGTGAATCGCATTAAGATTTTCACACAAAAATAGAAACAAAAACAATAAATTTTGGGGGTCACCTACTTAGAACTGAAACTCAAAAAATATTTTTTTTCATCAAACCTATACGTGTGGAGTGTGATATGATAGATCTTCAAAAATGATATTGAGGTTTCTAATGTCATTTTTTTCTAAACTGAATACACTTCACTGAACACACGAGAGACACTTCCAAAGTGGTAAAATGTGTGTCTCCCCCCCCCCACAAATTTCGAACCCCTATTTCATCCTCTTAGAGGTTAGATTTTCAAAAATCGTGTCTTAGCGGATGCATACGTCATAATAGATATCTGCATGCCAAATCTCATCACTGATTCCGTGCTCGGCTTCCGCCCCGTGCGGACGTTTGCTGATGCGCTCCGTTTCTCGGTACCGGTTTGAACTCTCTCGCGCGAGTTCGCCAGTGTCAGTGCAAGTGCCATTATCAGTGCCATCGGATTGTTCCTGCGTTGGGTGTAGTATTAGTGTAGTTCTAGGATCCAGGTCCCGTGAGTACACTAGTCTAAGCGCAGCATAGGTTCACACCCCCGTCACCCAAGGGCGGGGACTCACATTAGGGCCACACCGTAGGTACCCACCTCCCTGCCTTGGCAGGGAGGACCTTTAGCGCCACCGGGTCCACTATGGGCCCCAACCACCCCGACCAACCCGCTCCTGGGCCCCATCAGGGCCCGGAGTTCCCCCAGACATTTTACAAAGACGTCGACATGAGTGCTCTCATCGCCGACCTCGCGACCCGAGACCCCAACTACCTTAAGAAATTTAAGGTACATGCGAGTCGGACGCCTACGCGCTACGACCGTCCCCCGGCATCTCCTCCCTCGGCCACGGCCATGGAGGACGACACCCCGACCGTGACACCGACCGACACTAAGGAGCCTCACTCCAAAACCCCAGCCGGGCCTTCAGCCCAAAAACCGATCCCGACCAAGGAGCCTCACTCCGAAACGTCCCCAGCCTCCTCTGAAACAGAGGAATTCATGACGGTGCAGACGAAGGCCCAGAAGCGAAAGCTGAAGGCCTCAAAGTCGCACGCAAACCCACCTAAAAAGGTGGGCGTTGCAGCCCCTTCAGGGCCCGGTAACCAACCCACGACCTCCCAAGCGACCTCCGAGGAGGAGTCTGAAGACTCCCCCATGGAGGAACCGCCAAGGGAAAAAGTCCCTCCTCTCTTCATTAGAGAGAAACTGAGCTGGCAGCGTATCCTGCCACTTTTAGACCAGCAGGGTATCTCCTTCACGAGTGCCCGCTCGACCGCAGTGGGCATCAAAGTTCAATGCCCAACTTCAGGCGACCATCGCCTTCTCACCAAGACTCTCCGTCAAGAGAATGTAGGGTTCCACACCTACGCTCTTCCCGACGAACGCGTTTTACGCGTAGTCATTCGCGGCCTTCCGAAGGAGCTGAACACCGACCACATAAAGACAGACCTCCTTTCCCAGGAGCTGCCAGTACTAGAGGTTCACAGGATGTACCATCCTAGAACCAAAGCCCCCTACGAGATGGTGCTCGTAACCCTCGAACTTACCCCCGCGGGTAAGAAAATCAATAACATCACATCGGTGTGTCGCCTCACGGGTCTTAAAATAGAGCCCCCCCGTAACCGCGGCAGGATGGGCCAGTGCCATCGCTGCCAGATGTACGGCCATTCCGCAAGGAATTGTTTCGCCCACCCCAGGTGCGTTAAGTGCCTAGGGGACCACGGCACCTCCGACTGCCCCAGGAAGCAACCTACCGAGGAACCCCCGAGCTGTGTTCTTTGCAGGTCTCAAGGGCACACCGCGAATTATCGCGGATGCCCTAAAGCCCCCAAGGAGCAAAAGCGAAGGGTCAAACCGGCCGGCCGCAAACCTGCTGCAGCTCCCCAACCCGCCCAGAAATTCGTCGGCCCCGGCCAAGCCCGCCCAATCAGCCCAGGCCAAGCCCGCCCAATCAGCCCCGGTAAAGGCTTCCGCGCCTACGCCCCAGCCCCAAGCAGAGCCTTCTCTCCATTCATCCGCGGCGACTAACGCTGCGGATAATCTCCACTTAATCGAAACTGTCCTCGCCTCTATTGATATAGTGGAGATGGAAGTTTTCGCCCGGACCTTCAGGAAGGATCCCAAATTAGCTATTACCCAACACTTGGGTCTGCTCATCTCCATTAATAACCTTAAAGCAACTCATAATGGATAGTACGACCAAAGGTAGATTAAAACCCCACTCCTTAGTAGTCGCGTTCTACAACGCGAACGGCCTTATCGACCAAATGGACGAAGTCCGCGAATTTGTATGTGCACATCAAACCGACATTCTCCTAGTGCAAGAGACCTTCTTGAAACCTAGTAGAAGTAATCCCCGAATTGCTAATTTTAATATAGTCAGAAACGACAGGGCCACTGCTAAGGGTGGCACTGCCATATACTACAGAAGGGCTCTTCACTGCACTCCTCTCGATCCTCCACAACTAACCAATATGGAAGCCTCCATATGTCAGGTGAGTATGACTGGCCATCCGTCGGTCATACTAGCATCCGTCTATCTCTCTCCCTCGAAAGATCTGTTAGAAAGTGACATCCGCGCACTTCTCTCATTAGGAGACTCCGTTATCGTGGCCGGAGACCTTAACGCCAAACATCAAAGTTGGAATTGCCGCTCCCCGAACACACGAGGACGCCAACTCGAAAGACTGACGCACCGCCCCGATCTTAACTTCATAGTTATAGCACCTGACACACCGACTCGTTACCCAATGACCGACAATTCAACAGACAGACCGGACATACTCGATATAGCTCTTCTAAAGAACATCGCCCTTCAGGTGAGTCCTTTGGAGGTGCTGTCCGAGCTAGGTTCAGACCACCGTCCCGTCCTAATGCGGCTAGGACCCCCGCCCACCGCGGCCCCCCCGACCAAAACAGTCATTGACTTCAAGAAGCTCTCAGAGCATCTTAAGTCTATAGACTCTGTGCACATCTCTCAAATTCCTGACATTATAGGTAGTCTAGATGAAGCGCATGCAGCCTCACTGCACCTTACTAATCATATCCGCGATGCTCTAAGCGCCTGCTCCCGACAGATGCCGAACGGTTTCACCCGTCGACAGTTGCCGGACGACGCCAGAGAGCTCATCACCATCAAAAACGCTAAACGTAGAGCCCATGACGCATGTCCTAACGCCGACAACCGGAGAGAACTCTGGCGAGCCCAGAGGGAGGTAAAGGCTCGCCTTGCCGAACTCCGCGACGAACAATGGGACAGGAAGCTGAGTGAGCTCAAGCCATCGCATGTAGCCTACTACAGCCTGGCGAGAGCTCTCAAAGCCGACCCTGTCTCGGCCACTCCTCCGCTTTTACGTCCCAATCAACCACCCGCCTTTGAAGATGTCGATAAGGCCGAATGCTTGGCTGATAGCCTAGAAGCCCAATGCTCCCCGAGCACCATCTCTGTAGACAAGTCCCACATAGAACTAGTCGAAAACAAACTAGCATCTATCTTCTCTTCCGCCCCAGATGGCGATCCAATCCTCCCGACGAATAGCGGCGAAGTTCGTCAAATTATTAAAGAATTTCACGCCAAAAAAGCCCCAGGCCCCGACTCTATCAATAATAAAACTCTAAAGTTACTCCCCGACGTATTAATCAACCTCCTGGTTGTCATTTTTAACACCCTCATGGCGGGATGCTCCTTCCCCGACAGGTGGAAAGAAGCTACCGTTATAGGCATCCCCAAGCCAGGGAAACCTAGGAACCTCCCTACTAGCTACCGCCCCATTAGTTTGCTCAACACCCTTGGCAAGGTGTATGAGAAAGTCATCCTTAACCGACTTAGGTCCGTCGTAGAGGAGAAAAACCTCCTCAACGACGAGCAATTTGGCTTTCGAACCAGACACTCATGTGTTCATCAAGTGCACCGCCTCACGGAGCACATCCTTCTCGGTTTCAACCGATTCAAAACGAGAGGCATCCCAACGGGAGCCCTCTTCTTCGATGTAGCCAAAGCCTTCGACAAGGTGTGGCACGCCGGCTTGATCTACAAGCTTTACCATCTAGGCGTGCCCGAAAGACTCGTACGTTTACTACGAGAATTTCTCACCAATCGAACTTTCCGCTACCGTCTGGATGGAACCCTATCCTCCCCAAGACCTCTTCGAGCAGGAGTCCCTCAGGGCTCCCTGCTCTCGCCACTTTTGTACGCGCTGTACACCAGCGACATTCCCAGATCCCCTCATGTTCATATAGCCCAGTTCGCGGATGACACCGCTCTATACAGCTCCGACTTAAACTACCGGAACGTTAAAGCTCGACTCCAAAAGGCAGTCAGTAGCCTAAGCCACTGGTTCCGCCTTTGGAGGATAGAGGTTAACCCGGAGAAAAGCGCAGCAGTGCTCTTTCAAAAGTCCAAAAGGAAATCACAATACAAACTTCGACAGACTGAAATAACTCTTTACGACCGCCCCATTCCCTGGCAAACTAATACCAAGTACTTGGGTGTAACCTTTGATGACAAGATGAGCTTCGCCGCGCACATTCGTAGAGTCCGCAAGAACGCAGCGTATGTGCTCTCCCGTCTTTACCCCATGATTTGCGCAAAGAGCAAAATGTCACTTCGACATAAAGTCACGCTATACAAAACGTGCATCCGCCCAATAATGTCTTATGCCTGTGTTGCATTTGCACACCTGCCGCCCTCCTCTCTCAAACCTCTCCAAGTCCTACAGAATAAGTTTATGCGTACGGCCACTGGCTCCCCGTGGTACATGCGCAACGTGGACCTCCATAGAGACCTCCAACTCCCGACAATAGCTCATTACTTTAAACAGCTTTCCAAAAATTATTTTGAGAAAGCCATTAGACACCCCAACCCCCTAATAGTTGAGGCAGCGACTTACACCCCTGACCGAAACGACCCCCCTGATAAAAGACGCCCTAAGCACGTCCTTAACGACCCCGACGATCAAATCATGACCGACAATGCACCCTATCTCGTAGGGATACACAATTCAACCTCATCACAGCGTCTTCGCCGGCGAAGACGAGGTCCCCGATTTCTAACGTCACCCGGACGTGGGCTCACGCCACGGCCTCGGGGGCGTACGGACTAACCAACAAAACCGACAACTCCACCCATCCCAACGTCATCCTAAGCCGTGGTCCGAGCCTCACAGGAGGCGCCCTTAGGAGGACGTTGCCCCCCGACCTCTCGAATTATTTCTTCGAGCCCTAGGGCTCACCCCCAGGCGGAGCTTCGCGCTCGCCAACCCCCCCGGTGACGCTGTAGCGGCCAATAGGGCCTACGCAGCATAGTCAATCCGAAACAACACACACAAAAAACAAATCTCAGCCCGATCCGTCCGTAAGTTTGAACTGTATGTTGATAGATCAGTCAGTCAGGACTTTTGTATATATACAGATAACCGTTTTAAATGTTTTATTTGAATGTGCAATTATCCCTGAAAGGTCGAAAAATATTGCAAACTAGGTACCAGCTATGTTAACTAAATTTCTGAATCGATTTCGATGAAAATTGACAATAAAGTAAATTCATTAAGTACTGTGTAGTCTAAATATATAAAAGGAAAAGGTGACTGACTGACTGACTGATCTATCAACGCACAGCTCAAACTACTGGAAGGATCGGGCTGAAATTTGGAATGCAGATAGCTATTATTACGTAGGCATACGCTAAGAAAGGATTTTTGAAAATTTTACCCTTAAGGGGGTGAAATAGGGGTTTGAAATTCATGTGGTCCACGCTGATGAAGTCGCGAGCATAAGTTAGTCTTTAATATGATGAGAGCTGGGAAAGGGGCGGCTCTGGCCTGGGGCCTAGAGCGGCCAAGACTGCAAATCCGCCTCTGGTTTTTACTAGTCTGGCTAACGAAAGATGATACTGGAAAAGCGCGGCAAATTTAAAAAATAGCAGTATGGCAGCCCCAAAATTAGTAAGTAAGTACGACGGACCTGGAATAACCTGGAAAAGCGCGGCAAATTTAAAAATAGCAGTATGGCAGCCCCAAAATTAGTAAGTAAGTACGACGGACCTGGAATAACCTGGAAAAGCGCGGCAAATTTAAAAAATAGCAGTATGGCAGCCCCAAAATTAGTAAGTAAGTACGACGGACCTGGAATAACCTGGAAAAGCGCGGCAAATTAAAAAAATAGCAGTATGGCAGCCCCAAAATTAGTAAGTAAGTACGACGGACCTAGAATAACCTGGAAAAGCGCGGCAAATTTAAAAATGTCAGTAGGTACATCAGCTCTGTAATTACTATGACAGATACTTTAGAATTAGGTATTAGGTACTTTTAATTTCTGTTCTATCAAATTAGGTTATTCCAGGTCTGTCATACTAATTTTAGAGCTGCCATACCTACTGATATTTTTTTTTAATTTGCCGCGCTTTTTCAGTCTCATCTTTCATTAGCCAGACTCTAAGCACCTTTTCTTAGACCTTGTTATAAAACTAACACAGTTAAGTACTCACAGGGAGCATTTAACATTTTTATGGACAAAACATCTGTAGATATCTCGTAGAAAGTGACCAAAAAAATAGCTACTGACTCATAAATGTATATCTTATCCTCATTAGGCCCATAATCCTTTGCCAAAGAAAGCAGAAACGTTGGCAATAGAGGATAATCCGCTCAACCATTCAACCGAATGAGCCATTGTCACCAAAACCAGGAGCTGTAGCTGGCAAACTTAGGAAACACCGGGAAAACTCAAAGCTAAGCAACTTTCATCCTTAGCAAAATACAAATAAAAGTGTTTTAACTTTCATTTCATGGTAAAGTAAAGTTGCGTCAGAGAAAATGTTCTGCGAAAGTTCCTTTGTAGAAAACTGGGTTCCCTTCCAATCTAGGATAGGAATATCCGGCATCTATTACTTTGCGTCCATTTTACAATGGCGGATTAAAAAAATAAAAAAATGTCACAACATTCTTTGTTCAAATCCGGAAGGACCACAGATCTTGCACAGATTAACCAACGACTTTTAGTAATGACTCAAAATTCATTAGAACCGTTTTGGTCTTGCACAACATCTTTGTTGTGGTTTTTTGGAGCGTAGGTATCATAGGGGTGCAACTCCAGAACATTAAAAAATCGCAAATTGAAATTCGCTTGTGGTGCCATCTAAGCGCGAGTACGGCTAAACAAATAGATAACAGTTAATAAAAGACGTAAATAGATGGCGGGCACATTGTTGTAATTTTAAATTACAAACATTTGGACAGCCACAGTCACCGTCAGTGGTGCCAGATTAGGCGAATTACCGCCATTTAGGCTACCTCGGCGGGCCAATCGGCGCCCAAAAATCCCGATTGGCTACCAGTAACCATTTAGGCTACCAGTAGGGCGATTGTCTAAAACCGGTATCAATCATTATTACAATCTCAATTGTTCTGATTGGCTGAATTTGTGCAATCCTTGTTGCAACAATGCATTGTAGCCAATAGTGAGCGAGCATTAACCAATCAGAGATGATTGTGATCGTAACATTGTAGCTGTCAAACAACCGCGGTAGGGCCCCTGGAAGATAGAAACGGGCGATTTTAGGCTACTCAGCAGGCAAAATCCTAAAACAAATTCCTAAAGGCCGGCAACGCATCGGCGGCTCCTCTGGTGCTGCAAATGTTCATGGGCGGCGGTAATCACTTAACATCAGGTGACCCGCCTGCTCGCTTGCTCGCTATATCTATTAAAAAAAAAAAAAAAAACGGGCGAATTCAATTGGTAAATATCTGGCAACCCTGGTCACCGTTGAAGTTTAAAGGTTCGTACGCACCTGAGCGGCGCGGCGCGGCGCTTCAGCGAGCTGCACGTCGCGGCACAGAGCTTCAAAATATCATTTCTATCATTTTGTATGGCGCATATCGCACTAGAGCGGCGCTGCACAGCGCTTCACCGCGCGTTGCCGCGCGGCACGGTTGGAGAGAATATTTTGAAGCGCAGCGAAGCGACGCGCAGTGCAGTGACGCTAGTGCGACATACCCAGCGGCGCGGCGCGGCGCTTCGCGCTCGTACGCGAACGGGTATAAAAGTGACGCGCAAGTGACGCGAGGTGCCGCGTACTGAAGTTGTAGTGCGGTAGGCACCGTCCAGCGGCCTGAGGTGACGCGTTCTGCAGTCGGACTGAAGCGCCGCGCCGCGCCGCTCAGGTGCGTACGAACCTTAAAACTTTTCATGTTTTCGTGTATTGTTGTTTGTGCGGTTCTAAATATTTCTATTTCTGATAAATTTATCTGACCCTGCTTTGTTTACTGGACTCTGTGTTTCCTTTAACCACCTCGATAACTACCTAAGGATTGATTTACGGACTCGATTCATGCCTGAACGATTGACCACGGCTACGGATTACGGACTTGTTTTTGCTTTGTGAAAAGATTTTCTGTCGATAGATTTGTGCAGGGAAAATGCCACGGAGATCTCGATGTGTGTTCGGATGTGAGCAATTCGGTAAGTTTAAAATCAGCTCACTTGTAATCTAACACAAATCTCTTAAACGAGTCAAACTCTATGCTCCATTAGTACATTAGGTATTTTATCATGATACTAAATAATTCCTGCGATTTCGTCCACGTGGATATCATCCAAAAAACCATTTTAGAAATCCCGTGAGAAGTCCAATTTTCCGTGATAAAAGTAGCCTACAACCGTCTCCGATGCAAGCTATCTCTTCACCAAATAGATGATGCCCGCCACTTTGTCTACGTTGGTTTAGCGTTTTAAAGAATCCCATGGGAACTGTTTGATTTTCCGAGGCAAAAGTAGCCTATGTCCTTACCTGGATGCAAGCTTCTCTGTACCTTCTAACTTTTATCATAAACGGTTACACAAATTGACTGTGAAAAGCTAGCAGACAGACAGCCTGACATACTTTTGCATTTATAATATTGGTAAGGATTATTGACTACTAATTCTGTACATTTTTGTTTTGTAATTAAGTGTAGGTACGTAGGTACAACATTAGATATTATTTTGAACTTTAATGACTATGGTTTTTTTATATTTTACTAGCTGCCCCAGCGAACGTCTTACCGCCTAGTCGATTTCGGGCAATTCCATAAAAACCATCCTCGTACTTCAAGGAATATTATAAAAAAAGAATTAGCGAAATCGGTTCAGCTGTTCTCGAAATTTGCGCTTAGCAACACATTCAGTGATTCATTTTTATATATATATTATAGAGATTAAGTAAATAAGTACAATAAGTATAGATAATACAATAATATATTGCATATTTTATGTTACTACTTTTTCAGATGTTTTGCATCACTTTCCAAAACCTGGCCACTCCTCTTTGAAACGATTTCAACAATGGAAAGAGATAGTAGGACAAGATTTAGAAAGCAAGACTGATGATGAAATATATACGAATTATCGAATTTGCAATCACCACTTTGAAGATCGTTTTTTATACCATCACAGTAAAAGACTAGCAAAGACAGCATTTCCTTCTCTTAACCTTGGTGAGTTTTATTTATTAGTTATTACAGTAGAGAGGATTTTGAGAAATTACATTGATTGACATGTCAATAATAGGTCAAAGCACAGATTGTAGAAGCTTGAAAACACTGGCCAAGTGTGGGTCAGACTTGTGCACAGAGGGTCCCATACTTCAGTCGTATTTTTCGACGTTTTGCACGATAAATCAAGAACTGCTATGTAGAAAATAACTGGCCAAGTGCGAGTTGGACACAGCACATAGGGTTCTGTAATACACAAGAGTAAAACAGATCACTTTTCTTAACAAGCCGCAAAACTGTAGAGGTTTATTGTTAATATCAAAAAAATCGACTTGGCAGCGCTACGGGATACCCCACTTGGTATCAAATGTAATAAGTACAAATGTTTCTATGGAATCTTCAAAACTGAAATCTCCTAATGAAGTTGCAGACAGAAACTAACTATGTATAACTAATAATTATAACATAAACACTTCTTCTAAAACTCTATTTTGCATATTTCAGGTGCCATTGATTCAAGTCTAGATGCTAATACAATAAATCAACCAGAAAGTTCTACACATAATCAATCGGTCGCTCAAAGTACCCCATCTGTGGTTCACAACATCCAAGCAGGATATTCTCAAACTCAGATTCAGAAAAAAATAATTACTAGTAAGTTGTGGCCATAAACAACAAATAATACACATACACACATACACACTGGGAGGTTACCTGGCTGGCACCCCACTAGACCTAGGTCTACTTAATTGTTATTACTTGTTTTTATCTGTATTATAAGTATTTTTTGTGTTCCTTATATGTAATTTAATATGTAATAATATCCAATAAATTTAATTTAATTTAATTAAATAAGAGATAAAAAATCTTTACTGTTTAACAAGATTTTAACAAGAATAGAGTATTGAAAATTGTCTAATAGTTAATGTATACTTAATAAAAACACCTTTTTTTTTTCAGGAAAAGCTGGTCAAAGACATGTGAATCTCAAAGTTCAGAAATTGTTAAGGAAAATAGTTAATTTGAAAAATAAATTATTCGAACAAAGAAACCAAGTAAAGATAGCAAAAAAAATGTCAAAAACAAAATTATTTAACAAGGTTCTAAAATACTTACCTATGCCTGCTCAAACACTTGTAAAAATGCAATTAACACAGCATAACAAAAAAAGCCGTGGAAGAAGATTTAATCATGCAGAAAAATTAATGTCACTCTCGATATATAAGAAAAGTCCAAAAGGCTATAACTTTTTGAGAAAAATGTTAACTTTGCCATCAAAACGAACATTACTGGATGTCCTTAAACAAATAACAATTAAACCAGGCTTAAACCCTGCGATAATTAAACTTTTGAAAAATGCGGCAGACAAATTGGGGATGGAGCAACGATTATGTGTATTAATCTTTGATGAAATGTCTTTGTCTCCATCCCTACATTTCAATACAGCATTCGATCAAGTAATCGGATTTGAAGATTTTGGGGGAAATGAAATTACAGAGAATATTGCTGACCATGTTTTGGTATTCATGATAAAGGGGCTAAAAGCTAAGTTCAAACAGCCAATTTGCTATTTGTTTTGCAAAAGTGCCACAAAGGCAGTAATATTAAAAAGGTGTATTAAAAACATAATTACACAAATTAATCAAACAGGATTGGCTGTCGTCTCAACTGTCTGTGATCAATCTACAATTAACAACAAAGTTATAAATGAGCTGATAAAAGAGACTAAAGTAGATTGTCTTAGATTAGGCAACGAGCCTAGGGATAGTAGTTTTGCTGTAGAAAATAATAATATATTCCCCTTATTTGATCCCCCACATTTGTTTAAAGGAATACGAAACAATTTACTGACAAAAGAATTAAGATTCACACAGGAGGACGAAGTAAAGACTGCTAAATGGATACATTTAAAGCTTCTGTTAGATATTGATGCAGGAGAAGATGACTTACGAATGTGCAACAAGTTAACAGAAGCTCATGTACTCATAGAGAAAATTCCGAAGATGAAAGTAAAACATGCTGCACAAGTTTTTAGTCAGCGTGTATCAGGAGCGCTACGATTTTGTGCAAGTAAGTACTGTTAATGTTCTGAAACTTTTAAAGACCTGATATTTGAAGACCTTCTTCACTTTAGAATTAATTCATCAGACTTTGGTACTACTTGACTAGCAAGGACTAATCTTATTCTCAATAATTATTTATTAGCAACATATATGGCGCTATTTTACATCTGTAATGTGATGATAGTGCAACTTTAAAACATCCACAACTCCATACTAATATTATAAATGGTTGACGCCAGCTCACTATTGGCTACAATGCATTGTTGCAACAAGAATCGCACAAATTCAGCCAATCACAACAACTGAGATTGTAATAATGATTGATGCCGGTTTTATGAAATCGACCCACAGCCCACCCAATTTTGACGTTTGGTATACAAATAACTTCTTAGGGAAGGACACTACTTTTTTCTCTGAAAATCATAGAGTTCATAGATTTTAAGAAACCTAAATCCACGCGGGTGAAGTCGCGAGCATCAGCTACAAATCCATGTAAATGTGGCCTGACATTTATGTATAAAAAAATATATTTAAGTATTTATTTAAGTATTTAATTTTTAATCTTTTTTCTTTTTCAGAAAATAATTTACTACCACAAGAGTGTGCTGACACAGCCGACTTGCTGCTATTATTTGATCGTCTTTTTGACTCCTTTAATGGAGGGTCTTATAAAAAGACCCATAAAATATATAAAAATTGTTTGAAAATGAACTCTGACCATTTTAAATTATGGGATGAAAGTGTGCCAATATTAAAATCAATGCGATTTAAGATGGAAACAAAAAAAAAAGATGGAACAGTAAGTATTCGTTATGAACAGGTTCCATCAATTAAAAATTGGATCCACAATATTAAAGTTATGAAAGAATTGTGGCTATATCTAAATGAAAAACATAATGTAACTAGTTTGTTAACGCGCTGTTTTAACCAAGATCCTGTGGAAAACTTTTTCTCCTCTGTGAGGAGCCACGGGGCTAGAAACACAAACCCTACCTGCCAGCAGTTTGAAAGTATTTACAAAACATTACTTGTAAATAATTTAAATTCAAGTCACTCATTAGGGGCTAACTGTGAGGAAGATCCTAACAAAATGTTACAAAATTTAGATTGTCTTTTGATAGAAAATGACATCAAAGAGCCCCCGATGAGCAATGAGCCAATGGATACAGATCTAAGTATAGAAAATTTGGCAGATAGTAGTTCAGAAATTGGAGACAAATTAATAATCTCTGAAACTAAAAAGTATGTGACAGGGTTTGTCATAAAAAAGCTAAAAAGGAATGTGTGTAAATCTTGTATAAAATGCAATAATGAATTGTGTGACACCACCCCACCTCAAGCAGATGAATACATACATTCTATCGATATCACAAGGAGATCTCTTTACCGACCCTCGCGTAACTTTTCAAATTGTGTGAGAAATATAATAAAAATAGTAAAAAGCATGTTAAAAAATGATCCTGGGAAAAGTGGCAAAAGTCAAATGATAAAATTATTAGTTGATCAGAGTACAAGTTTTGATTTTTTAACATGTGATACACACAAAGTCAATTTGAAAAATTATATAATAAATTTTGTGATCAAATTGATTATTCACAGCTGGTGCAATAATGTAAATAAAATTTTAAAAGGTAAAAATTCAGATACTGAAAATGATAGCATAAAAATTCAGGCGTTGAGATATTATCAAACACATAAAGGTAAATAATCTATTTTATGCAATCTAATGAAATCAGTAGTTGAATTACAGACTTCGTTTGATAAAACTAGCTTATGCTCGCGACTTTGTCCGCGTGGACTTCACAAGTTTCAACCCCCTATTTCACCCCCTTAGGGGTTGAATTTTCAAAAACCCTTTCTTAGCGGATGCCTACTTCAAAATAGCTATCTGCATGCCAAATTTCAGCCCGATCCGTCCAGTAATTTGAGCTGTGCGTTGATAGGTCAGTCAGTCAGTCAGTCACCCTTTCCTTTTATATATTTAGATAAGGGGAATCATTCAAGCTTCTGTCAACTATTGCACATTCGTAAGTCATCTTCTGCATCAATATCTAACAGAAGCTATATCCGTTTGGCAGTCTTTACTAAATTGTTTTCTTTAGTAAATTGTTTTGTATTCCTTTTAACAAATATGGGGGATTAAATTGTTAATTGTAGATTGATCACAGACTCTTGCCAATCCTGTGTGATTAATTTGTGTAATTATGTTTTTAATATTACTGCCTTTGTGGCACTAGTCAAATATAATATAATCTATATATAAAAGGAAAAGGTGACTGACTGACTGACTGACTGACTGATCTATCAACGCACAGCTCAAACTACTGGACGGATCACGCTGAAATTCGGCATGCAGATAGCTATTATAACGTAGGCGTCCGCTAAGAAAGGATTTTTCAAAATTCAACCCCTGAAGGGATAAAATAGGGGTTTGAAGTTTGTATGAAACTCTGTCAGTTTTGAAGTGTCTATAAAGTTTTGTAGTTAATATTTTTGCAATTTGCAGTATGACATATTTTATTAAGCTCATATGTTAAAATCTCATTGTTAAAGATCAACTCTAAGTGTGTGAAACAGGGGTTCAAAATTTGTGTAGTCCACGCGAACGAAATCGCGGGCATAAGCTAGTAAACATAAATTCCCATCAATAAAATCAATCTAGTAGATTGGTTTTATTGATTACTTGATTTAGTATAATTTATGTTTATTATTTTACAGTTTATTTACAGGGAATTTTATTTAATATAATTTATGTTATTTTTTTTTATTTTTAATATTACAATAAAACTTAAAGCTAGCTTTATGTTAATTATCTTTGGCTCATATAACAATTATTTTATTGTTTTCTGACTACACAAATACACCAATTGTGGTAATAATTTGAAAATTATTAAAAGTAAATAACCGAAAATGTTAAATTTGAATAGTAATTATTTCACAATCTTGCGGGTCTTGAATTTGGGTATGTATTTTATAGTGTTTACATACACTTCGTATTGTTTTCTATTCTATTGTATTTTATGTATCTACCTAGTTACGAATTTATGATAATAAATATTTACAAAACCTTAAAACCTTTTTCTTTCTATAATATAGTTATAATTAAGTAGCTCAAAGAGTCATAGTCTTGTAATATATATTTTTAAACATGTTTTAAACAAACGTTAATGGAATTATTAATGTTTATTTAAAACGTGTTCCAAAAATATAAAATATTCTAGTAAAGTACATTTAAATAGCATTTAAATTTTCGCGCTCTCGCACGCCTAGCGCGCTTTTAGTGCCCTCTTGATGTGAGTACACGCGTAACTTTGAAAAAGAAATCTAGAGTCGCACATCTATTTCTAGTATATAGTAGATAATCTATGGTAGGTATTGTTGATAGATTTTTCTCACGCGTTTTGACTAATGGCAAATTAACCTTAATGACTACAGGCATTTTTTTTTAAATTCAGATACAAGTTAGCCCTTGACTGCAATCTCACCTGGTGCTAAGTGACGATGTCTAAGATGGAAGCGGGCTAACCTGGAAGGGGTATGGCAGTTTTTAATAAACGCATGCCCCTTTGGCTTCTACACGGCATCGTCGTACCGGAACGTTAAATCGCTTGGCGGCACGGCTTTGCCGGTAGGGTAACTGCCACGGCCGAAGCCTTCCACCAGACCAGACAAGAAATTTAGAAATTATAAAATTCCAAATCCCTGCCTGGAATCGAACCCGGGACCTCCCACTAATAAGACCACAGTGCTTACCACTGCGCCAGGGAGGTCGTCATATTAACCTTACCTGTGCTGGTAGAGGCATCAAAAATAGTCTAACTCTTGAGTCTAGATTTTATTAACTACAACTTATCTTGTCATCTGTTCTGTTCGTTCCTATCTTAACTCTATGCCCTCGTACCTAGTTACCTACCTACCTTTTTACCTACTTACCTATACCTATTTAGGTACTTTGGTATTGAATTTGAAGATACCTTTGTTGTCGAGGTGGCAATCGGGGTGGGGATGCCCCGCACACCTACACCACAGCCCCCGCACAAACTCGGTGCGGGCGAGTGCGGGTGACGTGCGGGTGTGCGAGGCGTACCCCCGCCTCATACCGCGATGGCCATCTCGACCTATGTAGCGCCCGTGTGCAATCAATACCGTGGCGCCCTCTAGTAGGCGCGCAGTCATAATGGAGTTATAGTTTCACCAGTGTGCACTAACTAAAAATCCCCGGCATCAAATCACCAACACAGAAGCACCTATGAACGCGAGCGAAGCGAACGCATTTTTTTATGTGTACCTACTATTAATCTACTAGCTGATGCCCGCGACTCGCATAACACTAAAATATAAGTAAGTAGATATAATAACTAAAACTATGACAGTGCGGACGTGTGCCGGGCGTTCCCCCCTCCCCCCCTGCACGACTCACCACATACCCCGATTGCTATATTGACCTGTCGCAAGCAATAGCTAATAGGTTACCTACAGCTACACCTCGCTCGGGTAACAAGGGACAGGTGGCGGCAATTATGCGCCTCTGTAAGGTAAGCTTAGACTGACTTTAGCGCTAATTTCAGAGCTCGGGCTGAGCTGTAACATTATCGGGATGGCTGTTAGCAAACTGTTTGAGTGTTAGGGTAGATATTAGATAAACTACTAGTACTTACTACTTAGATAAATCTAAGGTACTTGATACAAATAAGGCCTATGCTCGAAAAAGGCCTACTCTCCCGAAAACCCGGTTAAATAAATGTAACATAAAAGATTCTTCACGCACATACATACTACGGCCCTGTGATTAGGTACGAACTGCTCAGGCGCCCTGCGCCTATTCCCTGAGCTTGTTGCGACACCTTCTTTGTGGAAGTCGGGTTTTCCGCGGCGCACTATAAAATTTTCGTAATAACAAGGCAAGTTATTAGGTTTTATATTGACATTTTATATAAACTAATAAGTAGTTATAATACCTTAGCCATTATATTAGATAATTATTGCTTTCATTTTCATCATTTTGAATAATGGAACGAATTATGGAACTTTATATTTTATCTTGTAAGGTACCGAATAAGGCCCTAGGCCTTAATTGTAACCCTAGGCCTTAATATAAATCCCGCATTTTAATACGCATTTTGATGTCTAGCTCTCAAAGTACTACGAATAACTAAATCTAAAAAGGCTCCCAAACGTGCTACTTGGTCGGAAGAAAGCTTAGCAGCGTGCAGCGGCAGTTTAGTGCCTTGTATACAGCAGTGCAATTTAATAAGGCCTATAATTTTTTTTTTTTGGTAAAAAAATCTGTTTTTTTTTCACAGAATGTGTGCTTTATTTATTTAATTACGAGTGACAATATTTTTTTTAATAGTTTATTCATATTATTGTTAATATGAGAGCTTAAGTCTGACAAGCCATCTGTGTTTATAAATGTTAAATTACTGTAATAAAAAGCTTAGTTATCAAAATATAAAAGGCAAATAAAGGCTGTAAAATAGTAATTTTTTAAATAAATAGATTTTTAACAAGATTTTATGAGTTTAAAGTTTACAGGCCTTATTTGGCAGACGTAACTTATTATGGCCACTAGCTAAGGTTTTTGTATTGTTGATTTTATCTTCATTTTATTAGATATTGCTAATGTTTTTCTCCATTAATTTGATATTAATAAACATCTAATACTAATTTATTGAAGTTTTTTTGATACACACCTATATCTATTTTGTAATCAACGATTTAAATAAGGTAGGCCTTATTTGTATCAGTTACCTTATAAATAGGTACCTATTCTCGGTGATCGAACATTATACCTAGTAGACCGTATCTACCGTCACATTTCAGAGTTCAGACACAGAAATAGAATACTTAAACTGTTTTTCAGAGTCGTTGTTAGACAAAACCCGATGACCTACTGACGACCTCCCTGGCGCAGTGGTAAGCGCTGTTGTCTTATTAGTGAGAGGCTCCGGGTTCGATTCCCGGCGGGGTTTGTAATTTTATAATTTCTAAATTTCTGGTCTGTTCTGGTGGGAAGCTTCGGCCGTGGCTAGTTACCACCCTACCAGCAAAGCCGAGCAGCTAAGCGATTTAGCGTTCGACGGCAGGTTCCGGTATGATGCCGTGTAGCAACCAAAGGGGTGTGAGTTTAATGAAAACTCTCATAATTCTTCCAGGTTAGCCCGCTTTCATCTCAGACTGCATGATCACTTACCAGTGAGATTGTAGTAAAGGGTCTTGTATCTGAATAAAAAAACCTAGCTTATAGCAGTAGGTGCAGTAGGTGCCTCTAAAGCTTTTTGTTAGATAGGTTTATTTGTAAAATCATAAATCATAAATCCTTTATTTTGCTAGAATACGTCATGTCACAATGGTAGTTAATTTTTAAGGTAAGTAAGAATCAATGTAATCGGCCATTTCTGGCATGCAAAATTTTTTCTATTATAACACAATTAATAAAATTCTAATAATTATTAGCATAGTTAAATTCATTAAATTTTAATTATTTTTACAATCTAAGTCAAGTTTAATTCTATATATTATATATTATAAGAGTCAACTTAACCTACTGTGCCAACATTTCATTGATTGAATAAAAACATTTATCTATAAGCCACTTAAAAAGATCCATCTTAAATCGTTGGAGGGGTAATACCCGTAATCCTGGAGGTAGTTTATTAAATATTTTTATACACATGACATAACTACATTTTCCGTAAGATGCACTGTAAAACCTATGTTCAATCACCAGTCTATCACCGTTTCTTGTATTCCTTGGATAAATATCTTTTGCTTTTGTAAATAGATCATCATGTTGTTTCACAAAGATACAGATTTCATATATATACATACACGGAAGTGGGAGAATACGTAATTTTTTAAATAATGGTTGACATGAATCTAAGTAAAAAGCTCCTGTCATAGCTCTCAAGCATCTCTTTTGAGCTATGAAAGCTCTGTAAGCCTCACTAGAGTTTCCCCACAGTATGAGTCCATATCGAAGAACTGATGCGACATAGCCGTGATAAGCTGCCAAAACCGTACTTGGCAATGCTGTTTTGCGTAATCTATATAACACATAAACATATTTATGAATTTTTTTGCATACTATGTCGACGTGCGCTTTCCACTTTAGATTTTTATCTAATAGTAGGACTCCTAAAAATTTAACCTGCTGAGCTTCTTCTATTTGGGTATCTGTATAGTTTATCTTAAGGTTACCGTCACATTTCGTATTTTTCCTCAAAATTACTTATCTGCTACCAATCTGCTATTTTAGAAGAAAAATAATTCACTTTCAGGGAAAAGTAGAGAAAGATTTTTTTAAAAGATTGGTAGCTCCATCTAGTGTCGACTATCTCTAAACTTCATTTGTAAAACTTTTTATATTTACACTAGATGGCACTAGAGATTAGTACATAAGTACCTATTGTTCAATTTTCAATTTCAAATAGATTTAAATCACATAATATTAGGATAAATTGTTGCTTTTTGATATTTTATTTTCATTAAATATTTTATATGCTCCATGAACATGACGTTAACGTCGAGGCTATCCAGCTCCTCGACAACACAGACCTAATACGTAGACTTAAGAGGACTAAGCCTTTTGAGCTAGTGTAGTTATAGTGAAAGTGTAGTGCTAGTGCAAATCAAAGATCACACGAACAAAGTGAAAGCATAGTGCTAGTGCAATTTAAAGAACACAAGAACAAAGTGTCTTCCAATAAGGTATCTTAACTATAAACTAAGCTAAGTCAATGGACAGATTCTTAGGTATAAGTACGTTTATAAGTTTAGGTTAATATAATATTGCTTATTAGCCTCTTTCATAGGCTAGATTGTAATGGTAGTAAAGTACTGGTGACAGTGCTTTACGACAAAAAAAAAAAAAAAAAAAAAAATTAAATATTTTACAACAGTAACATTTTAGCCTTGGCTTTCCGAACGCACTTGGAGTTGGGAGAAATAAAATGTCAATTATTGTTAAATGTCAATCAATTGTCAATTTGGCAAGCGGTGAAGTAGTGCACACAGACTACAGTGTATATGTAGTGCAGTCACCGACCAGTGCAGTGTTGACAAATACAAATTCCAAATAATTTTATTTCTATTTTTTTTCTTTTAATTTTGTAATGATTGGAATTAGAATGAACACATTTAATGATAGCTCTGGGGAACCAGAACAGGACGCGAACTCCGCTTTAACCGAATTAGATAAAGGTATGAAAATATAACCTCGTTTGTATTGTCGACTTTTGATCAATATATTCTAAAAAAATCTATTGTTTTAGGTCTAAGATCGGGCAAAGTAGGGGAGCAATGCGAAGCCATAGTGCGTTTTCCGCGTTTATTCGAAAAATACCCGTTCCCTATACTAATAAACTCGTCATTTTTAAAATTAGCCGATGTGTTTCGCATGGGGAATAATTTCTTACGTTTGTGGGTATTACGCGTGTGCCAACAGAGTGAGAAGCATTTAGACAAGATCCTGAACGTCGACGAGTTTCTGAGAAGGGTTTTCAGCGTTCTACATTCGAATGATCCTGTGGCGAGGGCATTAGCGCTGAGGACTCTTGGTGCGGTGGCAGGGATAATACCTGAGCGGCAAAATGTGCATCATGCGATCAGGAGGGGGTTGGAGAGCCATGACAACGTTGAGGTGGACGCTGCGATATATGCCACTACTAGATTTGCTGCACATTCCAAGTAAGTACATTCATTATCATCATCATGATCAAGCCATGGACGGCTCACTTCTGAGCGTGTCTCCTCTCAGAATGTGAAGAGTTTGGCCTAGTTCACCATGCTGGCTAAGTGCAGATTGGCAAGCTTCACACACCTTTGAGAACATTAATTTAATATCATAATTGAAAATTTTATAACAAAAATATAAAATTTAATCTTATTATAATTTTTAAATGTTACATGTTCGATGTTATGTTTCAATTTTCATAGGGATTTCTAAATATAGCCTGTCATGCAGGAGTAATGTAGCTTTTACTGGTGAAAGAATTTTCAAAATCAGTTCAGTAGTTCCAAAGATTACTTATTTTGATTATTAGATTTGTTTGTAGGGGACAAACATTATCTCTTTATAGTATTAGTATAGATTTGTTTTCAGTGAAATTGCGCTTATTGTAGTCCTTGGTCTAAAAATGGTTTGTATTTAATTTGTTCCCAGCTCCTTTGCAGTGGCAATGTGCAACAAGCTGTCAGATATGGTGGAATGTGAGAGCACCGGCGCTGAGCGGAGAGCCAAGCTCGTGAGAGCCTTGAGGACTGTTCATGGGGGAGGTGAGCTGTGTGTTGAAGTTTTTAGCCTCATAGAGCATACTTTTTTTTTTAAGAATATTAGTCATGTTAAATGACTAATATTCCCCTTTCCTCTCCAGCGAAGCGTCAGGCTTGTGCTAGGAGTAGGTACGACAATAGAGGAATGGGTGGGATTTGATCCGGCAACCTTTTAGTTTTCAGTGTGGACTGAAAACTGAAACCTCACTAGCTCAACCAGTAAAAGAGTGGTCCTTTACCGGTTGAGCTATTGAGGCTCAAATTTTACCTAGAGTTTATATGTCGAGTATCTAGACTCTGTCTTTTTTGACAATCAACCGTGTCACTAAGCTGTGATAGCCTAGTGGTTAGGATGTCCGCCTTCTAATCGGAGGTCGAGGGTTCGATCCCGGGCACGCACCTCTAACTTGTCAAAGTTAAGTGTGTTTTAATTAATTAAAGATCACTTGCTTTAACAGTGAAGGAAAACATCGTGAGGAAACCTGCATGCCTGAGAGTTCTCCATAATGTTCTCAAAGGTGTGTGAAATCTACCAATCCATACATGGCCAGCGTGGTAGACTATGGCCAAAAGCCTTCTCACTCTCGAGAGGAGACCCATGCTCTATAGTGAGCCGGTGATGAGTTGATTATGACAATGCCGAACCATGTCACTATTCCACTTATTGACAGATTATTATTGATAGATTGAATTGAATATTAATTTTGGCCATTAGGTCATTTTAACAACTGATATATTTTTAAAACTTTCTCCTAGCTGTTCGAGCGCAAGGAGTTTTGAAACTTCTAAGATCTCTGCTGGAGAGGTTTCCTTCATCAAGCTCAGTGCGAGCGGCCATCACTGCTCTCACTGCTATTGCTGCGGACACTGTGGTGCATGTGCCTGATCAGGTAAACCGAAATGGCCACCAAACAGAACAGCTGGACACAGAACACCGCCATTAAATTGCAATATTTGCAATGCAAAAAAATATTTTTGTTTTTTAGTAATCTTTATTGCACACACATATTATATGCAGGAAAACAATTGAATAATCGGCCAAGTGCGAGTCAGACTCGCTCACTGAGGGTTCCATACTACAATCGTATTTTATCGTCATTTTGCACAATAAATCAAAAACTATTAAGCCTTAAAATAAATAAAAATCTGTTTTAGAATGTACAAGTAAAACCCTTTCATATGAAACCCCACTTAGTATCTTACTAATATTATAAATGATATAAAATTGAACTGTACAATATAAAATTGAAAATACTAATTATTTTTTCATGAACACCATAGATGAGCACATTCAAATTTTTTTTTTTATGTGATCACAAATTCACGATTTTCGGATTTATTTCTTTACTTGTGCTATAAGACCTACCTACCTACCAAATTTTATGATTCTAGGTCAACGCGAAAGTACCCTTTAGGTTTTCTTGATAGACACGACGGACAGACAGACAGACAGACAGACAACTAAGTGATCGTATAAGGGTTACTTTTTCCTTTTGAGGTACAGAACCCTAAAAAACTATGTTTTGTTAAAGGTGGAGCTCCTTCTAAGTATAGCAATGAATGATGCTCGCTCCGTAGTCCGCCGCTCGGCTTTACTAGGGCTGAAGAAGTTAGCTGAACACGCAGCTCTATGGCCCGCTGAGTGTATTCGGGATTTGGTTCATGCGGCCACGGCGACTCAGGATCCAGAACATACCATGCTATGCTTGCAGGTTATGCAGGTCAGTATAGTGTAACCAGAACGCTAGCAAAAACTTAGCGTTCTTGTTATACTACCTAAACACAATCCAATACCAATAACAATTTGCCTCATTTTATAGTTTTAGTAATTAAGTATTTTTCAAACTCGCAATGCAAAACTCGGGTCAATGGCCCCGCCTACGATGCGGCATTGACTCCGAGTGACCAAGTTACGCAACTTTGACCTTTACCGTCAGTTAGATGTTTCAATATATGGTGGAACTTTTACAAAATGTAGGAATTTTTTAAGTATTTTTTTGCGTTCTTTTTTATAGTATCATATCAGTAATGATCAGTACTATCACCTGTTTTCGTTTTTGCGTACACCCTGTATATTTCGCGGTCGCGAAAATATGAATAGACCAGCTGATGTCCGCGACTTCGTCCACGTTGGTTTAGGTCTTTGAAATCCTGTGCGAGCTCTTTGACTTTCCAGGATAAAAATAGTCTTGTTACTCTCCAGTATTTAACTGTAAAAAGTTCGTAAATGCAAAAGATTTCGCTGATCTGTTGGTCCGTTGTGGGATGTGGTGTGATTGAACGACAAACCAATTCGCTTGTATAATAATACACTAGCTGCCCCGGCGAACTTCGTACCGCCTAACAGTCGATTCAAATTTTTTAAATTTCTCTCTCCGTAAGAACCATCATCGTACTTCAAGGAATATTATAAAAAAGAATTAGCGAAATCGGTTCAGCTGTTCTCGAGATTTGCGATCAGCAAGTAGCAACACATTCTGCAATTCATTTTTATACATGTAGATATGGGTAGTCATGTATCGGCACACTGCAATACGCTACAAATAACTATCATAAATGACATGACAACGCCACGCGTCCCATGTAGGTAAGTGGCCATATAAGCCAACAATATTTTGACCAATTATTATGATTACATGAAAAAATTTATTATTTATATTTTAGGAAAAACAACTTAAATTTATTAAATTGCATAAAAATATGTCATGTACTTACTTAACTACATATCAAATTCTGACCAAACTGATTTTTTTATTCATATCCATACTAATATTATAAATCCTGTGTGTGTGTCTGTCTGTCTTTCCGTCTGTCTGTCTGTCAGCTAGCTTTTCATGGCCCATCCGTTTAACCGATTTTGATGAAATTTGGTATAGAGATAGCTTGCATCCCGGGGAAGGACATAGGCTACTTTTAATTCTGGAAAATTAAAGAGTTCCCATGGGATTTCTTAAAACGTAAATCCACGCGGACAAAGTCGCGGGCATCATCTAGTGATAAGATAATTATAAATGAGGTGTGTATAAAGTTCTAACAATAACCCCCAGATCCTCGTCCGTTGTCCTGCCGTATGCGCGTCAGCGGGCAGTCCCATCGGCACCTCTCCCAGTGCGCTGCGGCAGTTCTGCAGCGATGCAGCATTAAGTGTGGACATGCAGCAAGCCGCCATTGCGGCTGACGTGCTCACTAGGATTGTGGTTCACTGGTAACTAAAAAAATAAAAATCTTTTTTATTCGAATAAACTTTTACAAGTACTTTCGAATAGTCGGATGCATCTACCACTGATTTGGAATGCCTTTCCTACCGAGAAGAACCAGCAAGAAACTCGGCGGTTGCTCTTTTCAAATATTTGATATAGACACACACAAACACACCCAGATTCCTCAGACAAACTGACAGACTTTCGTACTTACGTACCACATAAGATAAATCAGAAGGGGGGGGGGGAGGTGGTTAGAGCACCAACACACAACTGTTAGCTTTAGTTTTAAGTTTGCGTTATAATTATCACCACTATGGCACCGATTCTAAGCACAACCTAATTTTAGAGTATTCGCACCCTCTTCTTACTATTGTAATATGAAAAGGACAGAAGCAGTTTGACATTTCTAAATTTCATTTTTAGATGGTAAAACCCGTGATTTTAGCACGCACTCGCGAACCTACTGTTTAAATTTGTATTGTGCACTAAAACTTAGAGTCTTTAAATGTGAAAGTCATGTTCCGTTCCTTTTTTAGCATTAGTAAAAAGAAAAGGATGCAGATACTCTAAATTTAGTTTAGAGAGAGACTAGAGAATCGTGGCCTATATCTTACAAATCTAACACCATACCAGACCATTAATAAGAGTAATTTATTACCTATTTTGAATTAATCATTTGACTTTGACTTTGACTAAACACGTGAGTACAGTCGGGAGAGACATTATTTATAATGTACTAATTTACGTAAAATTCGCAGTTATGAGGAGAGTTTACCGGTGGAAGGCGCAGATCTGATGCTGGCACTAGAGTCACTGGTAGTCGCTACGGGTATACCCAACGGTCAGAACAATATCAAACCGTTGCGGATTGCTTTGCGCTGTTTGGTAAGTAGAAAAAATTAAACACGTAATTTAAAAGTTTTATAAAACCGACTACGTTTAATTGTACTTCATCTTTTTCAGCTCGCACATTAATGCACATAAAATTCGCCATTTTGATACACATAACCCTCCTTTTTTTTTTAATAGATATAACGAGCAGGCGGGTCACCTGATAAGTAATTACCGCCGCCCATGAACATTTGCAGCACCATAGGAACCGCCGATGCGTTGCCGGCCTTTTAGGAATCTGTTGGTCCGCCCCTTGAATAACCCCATGTTGTAATCTAGTGGGAACACCACCGATGGGAGTTGGTTCCACAGTTTGCACGGCCTCCTTTTCCGGAGTTTCCTCCTTTTGGGCTCGCCGCAACCGGTTAAAAAGACGAACCCTGCCATAAAACTAACTAAAAAGTGAAAAAAAACACATTGAAAATGGCGCTATACAGCCGCTATATTGAATTTTTTTCAAAAAATTTATAGCCGATGTCACTTGGGATGATGTAAAGATTCTAACGGTATCTCATTATTATTTGTCGTTATAGCGGCAATAGAAAATGCACATTCTGTGAAAATTTTCCACTCTACTTATTGTGGTTCACGAGATACAGTCCACTGACAAACAGACAGATGGACGGATAGTGGAGGCTTACTAATACCTGTTGGTGGCACCTTTTGGGTACAGAACCTAAAAACGTCATCTCATCATCATCAGGTGCAACTCAGCACAGCCCAGCCGGATCTGTACGCACAACGTACCGCGGCTGTGGTGGGGGCCCAAATGGGGGCCGGGGGACAACGACAAGTGGCGCTGTTGGAGGCCCTGGCCGCGCTCGGAGCCCTGGGGGCCCCTGCGTTGCCTCATCTACTACCAGCGTTACAACATGCAAGGTCTTGTGAATCTTCTTTAATCATTTTTTTTAAACTTGAAGCATGTGTTTTGTTGTTTTTGAATTGGTTTGATTCCATAAAGTTAGATGATTTTGTCTTACTACTAGCTTATGCTCGCGACTTCGTCCGCGTGGACTACACAAATTTCAAATCCCTATTTTACCCCCTTAGGGGTTGAATTTTCAAAAATCCTTTCTTAGCGGACGCCATAATGGCTATCTGCATGCCAAATTTTAGCCCGATCCGTCCAGTAGTTTGAGCTATGCGTTGGTAAATCAGTCAGTCAGTCAGTCACCTTTTCCTTTTACATAAAGAGCCTCAATAGCTCAACTGGTAAAGGAGTGGACTGAAAACCGAAAGGTCGACGGTTCAAACCCCGCCCGTTGCACTATTGTCGTACCTACTCCTAGCACAAGCTTCACGCTTAGTTGGAGAGGAAAAAGTGGAATATTAGTCATTTAACATGGTTAATGTTCTTTTTTTTTTTTAATAAAATAAAAAAATAAAGATAAAAGAACGTGTCTGACGCGTAAAAGAAGTAATTTTTTTAAATGCTAGCTGATTCTTAAAAATACAAGCTGCTGGATAGATTTTATCCAGCAGCTTGTATGCTGATGGATTTGAAATCAGCAACCCCAAATTAGCAAACAGCATTCATAAAATCTGCATCAAAAACTTTTTTGAACATTAAAGCTGTTGGCTTTTTTGTCCCTTTCTCAGCAATATTAGTATCTACAGGATTTCTAATAATTGCTTCAAAACCAGCCTGAAAAATAGTAGCAAACATAATAGTTTAACCTTATTTCAAATTCGTTAAAAGACGCAAAGGTGTAAAGTTTTTTGTGGAATAAATATTTTTGTTCTCATTTATAGGGTTCCGTACCTCAAAAGGAAAAATGGAACCCTTATAGGATCACTTTGTTGTCTGTCTGTCTGTCGGTCTGTCAAGAAACCTACAGCGTACTTCCCGTTGACCTTGAATCGTGAAATTTGGCAGGTAGGTAGGTCTTATAGCTGACATTCGGGGAAAAATCTGAAAACCGTGAATTTGTGGTTACATCACACAAAAAAATTAAATTATGGTCACGAACTAATAATTAGTATTTTCAATTTTCGAAGTAAGATAACTATGTCAAGTGGGGTATCATATGAAAGGTCTTCATCTGTACATTCTAAAACAGATTTTTATTTATTTTTATGCATCATAGTTATTGAATTATCGTGCAAAATGTCGAAAAAATACTACTGTAGTACGGAACTCTCATTGCGCGAGCCTGACTCGCACTTGGCCGGTTTTTTTTTTAAAACCTAGCCACTTGAGCGATGTCGTTTTGTTCGTGATCTGTCATCTACCTGATACCTACTATTTTATATCAATGTCATCTTTAGACCAAGAAATTCAAGTATGTACATATTTCCAGAGAAGCGTGCAAAAAGCCGTCCTACGACGGCACCACTCTAGTGCTAATATGTACAGTGCTGCTGCAAGAGAGAGCCGGCGCCGCTCTCACGCGCAGAATCAATAGGTCCTGGGAACTGAAGATCAAGGACGCCATCCAGGGTGCTGATGGATGGACCAGATATCGAGTTGCTAGGGCTTGCTTGAGGTAACATTTCATAGGACATTAGTAGAATTTATTACCATACTAGCTGATGCGACTTCGTCAGCGTGGAATTAGATTTTTTAAAAATCCTGTGGGAACTCTTTGGCTTTCCGGGGTTAAAAGTAGCCTTTTCAGGTCTTTATCTATACCCATGCAAAAATCACGTCAATCCGTTGCACCGTTGCGACGTTGATTGTAGGACAAACCAAGAAACAAACACACTTTCGCATTTATAATAAGGGTACTGATCAGCTTGTTCTTTTAGGCAAGCATGCTAATATGCATAATCCAGGGTGCTGACGGGTGGACCAGATATCGCGTTGCTGGGGCTTGCTTGAGGTAACATTTTACAGGACATTTATGGAATTTACTTCCACCCTCACCACCTGGATGCCTGGTGCACTTGACAACCCATTGTGCCAGATCTTTTTTCCACGCACATGCAAACTGTGGAACTGTGGGCAAATTTCAAACCCCTATTTCACCCCCTTAGGGGTTGAATTTTCAAAAATCCTTTCTTAGCGGATGCCTACGTCATAATAGCTATTTGCATGCCAAATTTCAGCCCGATCCGTCCAGTAGTTTGAGCTGTGCGTTGATAGATCAGTCAGTCACCTTTTTCTTTTATAGATTGTCATCGCGGTAATAGAAATACACACTCTGTAAAATGTTATTTTCATTAATGATCACATTTTTTCATGAGACTTTAAACAAATCGATCTTTCAGGTATGGACACCACAGTCTAGCAGCAGACATCCTCAAACGTCTATCCGAAGAAGCTCCCAGCGAGTCCGCCCAGCGCTGGATCACTGCTCTGTACAGAGCTGCCGCTGCCGACTCCAAGTTGCTGGAGGACGGTAAGTACTCCCTCAACATGACACATCTGTTACGGCTAGTTTTTTTTTTTATAAACCTAGTACCTATAAACCTTTTTTTAACCGACTTCAAAAAAGGAGGAGGTTCTCAATTCGTCGGAATCTTTTTTTTTTTTTTTTTTTTAATGTATGTTCCCCGATTACTCAAAAACGCCTGGACCGATTTTAAAAATTCTTTTTTTGTTTGAAAGGGTATACTTCAAAGTTGGTCCCATTTCAATTTGGTGAAGATCTGATGAACATCTTCGAAGATAGATACTGGAACTCCTCAACGGATAAGAGTAAATTGCTCGCGATCAGTGTAATAGCTTAGTAAACAGTAGATTTTTAACCAGTCATAGCATAATTCCATGGGGCCACTAAAAATTGTGAAATAAAAATTTTTTACAAAAAAAATAAAAACCGACTTCGTTACATAAACACTAAAAATTGAAAAATAATTTAATTTATTGAGGTGAATGAGGTGCCATTGTGGAGTCTCATAAAAATATGAAGTCTAGACGATTCGCGCAGCTAAAGCTAATTGGCACCGGCACCAAAAAGTATTATTATGGAACTATAATAACTCTTGTATACATAATATATTCGGTAATAAATTAAATTATTTTTCAATTTTTAGTGTTTATGTAACGAAGTCGGTTTTTATTTTTTTTGTAAAAAAAATTTTTATAAGTCTAGTTCGGACTACATTAAAATAAAATAAAAATAAAAATCTTTTTTATTCAAGTAAACTTTCACAAGTGCTTTCGAATAGTCGGATGCATCTACTACTGGTTCGGAATCCCCTTCTTACCGAGAAGAACCAGCAAGAAACTCGTCGGTTGCTCTTTTCAAATATTTGATATACAAGATTATGCCATGTATAAAATAGTATTTGCAGTGTTGTGCGTTGCTGGAACGAGCTGCAGGTCAAATCCACGCTCTTTTATCATTTAGATAATCAACAATTGAATTGTGTAATATGCTTTTTTCAGGAGCATATTTTTTAGTTAGTTTCATTAGTATTTTAGTCGAGTAGAGAGTAATTTAGTAACTATAAGACCCGCAAACTGCTATTGCGCTGGAACCATGTCTCATTAACATCGAAATGCTGTCATTTTAACGTCAGCCGAATTAAAAATATGCCATCAGCTCGAAATTTCAGTATAGTGCTGACATCACTAAAATGGCGCCCACGCGCTTTAGCAATTTGCTGGACTTATACACATGTCTGAACTCTGAACACCATAATTTTAGTTGAGAAGATTACAGTTTTGGTGTTCAGACTAAAATACTAATATAGTCCGAACTAGCCTATAAGACATTATTGCATACAATTATTTTTAGTTTTTTTGTTTTTTTCCTGTTTATCTCATGTTTTGTGTGCAATAAAGTATTTCTATCTATCTATCTGTCTATCTATTTCAGACTCAGATAGTTTTAATCCTGGAGACCAATACGGCGTTTCGCGTGTTGGCTGTTTTGTACGGCTCTTTAATAGCGATGTGGTGCAATTGATATTTACCGATAAAATATTTATAAATAATTTTAAATACATATCAAAAATTGCGTAACCGGCAGGAATCGGACCTGCATCTTCTGGCCTTCTGATCTTCTGTAAGCGAGACCGTGGCCGAGTGGGCAAGGCATCGGGCTCGAACCCAGAAGATGCAGGTTAGATTCCTGCCGGTTACGCAATTTTTGATATGTATTTAAAATTATTTAGTAATTTCCTTGAAGCGTAGGTAAACACTAAAAAATTATAAAAAATATTTATAGTTTTGTTACGCAGGCGAAGCCAGCGGCTGATACATAGTGAGCCAGCGCAACATGCATTCCCATTCCCACGTACGAATACGACCCGTATAGCTGACGCGGCGTAATACCAGAACCCGCGCGATGTGGGAATCGTAATATTAAGTTAGAATATTCTCATCCTTAGAGATAAGCACTAGTTTTTAGTCTTTTCATTTAAATGTAACTTTGAATATAATTATTATAAGGATATTATCGCCGACTAGTTTTCTTCCATCCACCTCCTGCGAGCCTAAACATTACTGTTTTTTCTTGTGGGATGTGTAATGAGACAAGAAAATGTGTTGAAAATAATTCCAATCAAATCCTGTATTTGTGTTGATTGTCAGGCATATCGGGGCTGGAGGAGGCGAGCGCGGGCTGGGAGTCGTTCAGCGACGGCGGCGTGAGCAGCGGGGGCAGCTGCTCCAGCGGGTGCAGTGGCTGCGCCGCGTGCTCGCCCCTCGCGCCGGCCTGGGCCGCCGCGCGCGCGCAGGCGCTCGCCGCGCTCGCCAGCACGGCGGCCGCGGCGCGCGCGCTGTGCACGCAGCCCCCGCCCGCGATCGCGCTAGCGCACGCACAGGTACCGTGCAGCCAGTGGCGTGCAGGTCATAGAGGCATAAATGCACTGCTTACCCCAGTTGTAATAGCTTAATGCTTATTTTTCATTATAGCCTGCCAGTAAACAGGTTCCTACCAACTAATGCCTACACTGGCCTCAAACCCTGTGCACGCCACTGCGTGCAGCTGGGGGTCTTGGTCTTGTATGCAGGGCATTAGCCCCAAGTTTTGTACGCTGTACATCGCGGGTTTAAAAAATACTAAATAACTGGTACAAGATCAAGAACTGGCTAGGATAGCCAGTTCTTGATCTTGTACCATTTTTAATAATATATATAAAAGGAAAAGGTGACTGACTGACTGACTGACTGACTGACTGATCTATCAACGCACAGCTCAAACTACTGGACGGATCGGGCTGAAATTTGGCATGCAGATAGCTATTATGACGTAGGCATCTGCTAAGAAAGGATTTTTGATAATTCAACTCCTAAGGGGGTGAAATAGTGTTTTGAAATTTTGTAGTCCACGCGGACCAAGTCGCGAGCATAAGCTAGTATTGTATATGTCAACAAACACGCAAATTTGTTCAAGATCAAATCAATGTATGTGTGTAATCTAGATGATTGAAAAATAAACGTTTTATTTATTTATTTATTTAACTAAAACCAGAAGTATAAAGCAAATAGTTGTTAATGTAATATAATAATAGTGCTAAGTTTTTGCTAAGTGTTAATTACTTCCTGTATGAAAGAAATGATAAAATGAAGGAGGGTGTTTGTGCATTCATTCGCATTCGATTTGTTTTCTTAAAAATAAGATTCGTAGTGGATGTTAGACATGTGTCCGCTATAGCTTAACTTAACTGAAAACCGCTGCCGCGCCTATAGCGTACCATAGCGTTATTGTCGTAGCTAACAACGATTATCAGTTATCATCTATGACGAACCACCTGACAACGCAACACTGCCAACTGGCAACTGACAATGCATTGTTTGGTTTTTGGTAACTAGAAACGCAATAATTATGCCTTCTCTTTCTTTCTTTCACTGAAAGCTGAGAAGGAGCGGTTATTGGCTACCGGCTTAGTAACTAAGAACTTGGTAAACCAAAGCCGACCTTATCTCTATTACGCTAAGGCTTAACTGTACAAGTACTTGTCCATTACACTTTGATCTCTCAATCTTAATACAGTTAGCCTTAGAGTAATAGAGATAAGGTCCGCTTTGGTTTATCAATCTTCGTGAAATGTTTTTGGTTAACTGGACTGTGGCAAACTATTCTTGCAGGCGTCCACTATAGTTTGACCTATGTCAATGATCAAATTAAACTTTGCTGCTATGAACTTAAGGTTGTGATTACTTCACGATATTCATGAAAGTAAAATTGGTTTTATTTTAGTGAATATGCGCGCGCTAGCTATACAGACGGTATTGATACGGCAGCTAGCTTAGTTACTACTACGGAAACCGCTGCGCGTTGCGCATATTAAATTAGTTGAAACACAACTCTGATACCGATATTCGGCAACAGTTATCAATATCGGTATTGAAACTAAATAACTGTTGATTAACCGTTGCCATAAATAGCCAATAACGCCCATCTTTAGTGGATGTCATACAAAATGTACGTACGCTTGTGCACTAATTTGGTTCGTATTTATACGGATCTGACAAAATACGATTCAAATGAGTGCCCAAGCATTTATGTACATTTTACATGTACTTCGAATCGTATTTTTACGAAAAGGAATCCAATACGAATGAGTGCACAAACGCCCTCAGGGAACAGTTTTGTGTGTGTGTAGGCGGCGCGCGACCCCGCGGCCAAGGCGGGTGCGTGCGCGGGCGCGCTGCGGCGTGCGTCGCGCGCGCTGGCCGGCGTGGCGCAGCGCTACGCCGCCATCGCGCGCACCGCCTTCCACGCCGACCCCTCCACGCTGCGACAGCTCAGCGTGTATCCTTTGCTAATACACTCCAGTTACCAGCTGCCACACACATTTTCCCCTCCTGCATCATATAAGAATGACGAAAGTGGCTGAAGAAGAATGAAAGAATTTCATGTACATACGTCTAACAAAATGCCATTGTACAACAAGGGCATAAAACAAGCTATTTTGTCCGATACGTTTATCTACCCGAGCCGAAGACGAGGGCATATATTTAAGTCAATTATAAAATGCCACTAAAATCATAGTCGTCTTTATGAGCATGAGAAGTAAAAAAAAAATTTAATAAGAACAAATTTATGCCATAAAATCATGGATGTAGAATCTAGTAGCTACAGATGAAGGTCTCAGCGCCATACGTCATCACAGGTAGGACACACTCATTAAAGACTTTCGTCTTTAGGCTTTGGGGTATCGACGAATTGATGACTTGACGCAATTTTCCAAATGCTGCCCAGCTGTTTTATAATATTATCATCATCATCATCATCATGATCAACCCATCACCGGCTCACTACAGAGCACGGGTCTCCTTCAGAGTGAGAAGGGTTTTGGCCATAGTCACGCTGGCCAAGTGCGAATTGGTAGACTTCACACACCTTTGAGAACATTATGGAGAACTCTTAGGCGTGCAGGTTTCCTCACGATGTTTTCCTTCACCGTTAAAGCAAGTGATATTTAATTAATAAAAACGCACATAACTCATGAAAAGTTAGAGGTGGCGTGCCCGGGATCGAACCCCCGACCTCCTATTAGAAGGCGGACGTCCTAACCACTAGGCTATCGCAGCTTCCACACACAGCCGCCACACAGCTTTTATAATATGCAGAGAGTTAATTGATTTTTTTTTATTTTTTATTTTTTATTTTTTTTATTTAGACAAAAAAAGCGAATAATTCACACCACACTTCCAGACCAAAGCACTAGACAAAAAGCCGCGACTGGTGTTGGCAGTTTGCAGCCCAAATAGACCGTAGTCTGTGCTAGGGCTGACAAAGTTCATCGACCTCATTCATACTATATTATATTATATTATATTATATACTATACTATATTTATACTATACTATATATATATTCATACATTACTAAAACTATACTTTATTTGGTGCAACAGTGTTAATACATACGGAGTATTTATTTTATTAACCTTGACCTACCGACCAGTTCGCAACACACCTACGCTTCGCTAGCCCAGTTTCTGGACAGGATAACCTCCAGCCAGCAGGAGCGACCGGAGTTGGTCAGCAAAGAGATAAAGGCGTCCAGTCTAGAGGAGACCATAGCCTTGGCGCCGTCTATATCGCTCGCGAAGATCTCTGCCAAGCTGTTTGACAACCCTACTACGAGTCCGGGGATCACGCATAGAGTAAGTTGTTTTTTTTATTAATAAAAAGCAAACGTGCAGGCCTTGTGTTAAGTAATTATGTTTCTATTTCATATGAGTTGTTAGAGGGTAAAGACCTAAATGGCATATTAAAATGTTGTTATTATTTTGTGTTAATGTGTTTATGGCACCGATTCCTTTGTCTTACTTTAAACTAAATTTAGAGTATCTGCATCCTTTTCTTTTTAACAATGCTAAAAAAGGAACGGAACATGACTTTCACATTTAAAGACTCAAAATTTTAGTGCACAATACAAATTTAAACAGTAGGTTCGCGACTGCGTGCTAAACTCACGGGTTTTACCATCTAAAAATTAAATTTAGAAATGTCAAACTGCTTCTGTCCCTTTCATATTACAATAGTAAGAAGAGGGTGCGAATACTCTAAAATTAGGTTGTGCTTAGAATCGGTGCCATTATTTTATTTATCTACACCCATGCTTTAAATCCTCTATAAAAGATTCTGAAACAGCTTATTGCCAACATTAAAACACCCAATATCTTAATAACCATTAAAGCATCCAAACTAGTGTTATAATGTTGTACTGAATTTCATTATAACACTCCTGTGAAAAAGAGACAACGCTATATTGCTGGCATAACGAGACAGATTTATGCCAGCAGTATAGCGCTGTCTCTTTTTCATAGATAATTAGGTATTAAAACACTCAAGTCGTACTATTATCACACGAGGCGAAGCCGAGTTTCGTGTTTTAATGCCCCTCTTTATACAACAGTGGCATAAATAACTATAATAGTTTTTAAATAAAAAGATTTCAAAAGTCGCAAAATTTTGCATAATAATTTTGCCATTAAATATGATGAATATTATTCATGAATGTTGGCCAGAGTACAACAATCATAGTGTGATCCTCAGAATTTAATACTTAATACAATTTTTAGCGTTTAAACAATCGTGAGTGATTTCCATTATACATATCTCACACCCGGCTTTACTCACGTGTTGAGTCGACGCTAGCCCGACTAGTTTCGATCCCATCCGGGATTCTTTTTCACAGAGACTCAATTCGTGCACGCGTCGCGGTTGAGATCCTGTAAAAAAGGACCCCGGTTGGGTTCGATACTAGTTGGGCTAACGTCGACTAAACACGCTAAAGGTTTGTACGCACCTGCGCGGCGCGGCGCGGCGCTTCAGCGAGCTGCACGTCGCGGCACAGAGCGTCAAAATATCATTTCTATCATTTTGTATGGCGCATATCGCACTAGAGCGGCGCTGCACAGCGCTTCACCGCGCGCTGCCGCGCGGCACGGCTGCAGAGAATATTTTGAAGCGCAGCGAAGCGACGCGCAGTGCAGTGACGCTAGTGCGACATACCCAGCGGCGCAGCACGGCGCTTCGCGCTCGTACGCGAACGGGTATAAAAGTGACGCGAGCTGCCGCGTACTGAAGTTGTAGTGCGGTAGGTTCCGTTGAGCGGCCTGAGGTTACGCGTTCTGCAGTCGGACTGAAGCGACGCGCCGCGCCGCTCAGGTGCGTACAAACCTTAAGCCGGGTGTGAGATATGTATAATACAATTTTTAGTGGGAAATGAAACGTTTTTGTTTGCTTTCAGCACGCGGAGGCAGTTCTAGCGGCCGTGCGGGCGTTATCAGTCGGCACGTGTTGGCCGCGCGACGTGTGCAGCGGCGGATGCAGCGGCGCGCTTTGCCGCGTGTCTCTGAGCCCCGCCCACCGCCCGCCCCCCGCGGACCACGCCGCCACGCTACCGCTGACTCATCGACTAGCCCTCAAGCTCGAAGGGGTCATACTGCCGCCACCGGAGAGGTAATGTACTCTGTCTCAGTAGGAAAGTACAGAATCCCAATTGTTCCAACAATAATTTGACGCTTAAAAATAAGTATTCATTTGTGTTATATTTTTTTAGTCTCATTTCAAAATATATTTTTTGTATCTAAACTACCTTTATAAAGTGAAAGTATAATGAAATAGAAATTAATTTTAGAAATAAGAGTGTGTTAGAACTTAGAATGTGTAGAATATAAGAAAATAGTAATTAAGTATAAACGTTAAAAAAAAAATTGTAACATTATATTATACCTAGTAGTTAATTTAGTTTTTTTAACATATTTATTAATTTTACAGTAGAACGTTTACCTACTGTTTACTTTTTAACCATACCTACAGACATACTGAATGGAATCTTTACCTACTTAAATTGTTATCCCCTTTGTAACTCTGATATCTGTACGGAATTTGCATGCAGTGTTTACCTACTTTTAAATGATTTAACATAGTTGTGCATGATAGAAAAACATATGTATTTATTAAAGTTAGTAAGTTTTATGTTAAAATCGCTAGTAAACCATTCAATAAAAATAAAAAATAAAAAAAAATATTCATATCAAAAATAAGCAATATTTTATTTCAGCAAACGGAAGCCAAAACGTCAAGTGAAAGGTGTTCAAATTACTGTCACCGCCACTCCTCACCCGCGCACCAACGAAAAGGTACATATAGTGTGGCAATAAAACATACAAGATTATATATCTCACATTTACACTATGTATTACAAAATATTGTATGGTTCACATTTATGTTATGTATATCTACAAGATATTAACGGCAAGCGGCGCAAGTATGCCTCTCTTATAGAGAGTTACATTTTTGTGCCGTTTGCCGTGGATACCCTGGGGCCATGGAGTCTTAGTGCTAAAAAAAATTTACGAGACATTTCACCGCGATTAATAGCCTCAACTGGTGACAGAAGGGCTGGCTCATTTTTTGCGCAACGGATCAGCCTGGCTGTCCAGCGCGGAAATGCAGCCAGTATTCTTGGCACCATTCCACGCGGTCATGATTTATATAGTAATTAGATAAGGCTAGCTTTAAGTTTTATTGTATTTATGGTTCACATTTATATTATGTACTAACTGACCCGGCGAACTTTGTACCGCCTAACAGAGGCATTGTAACAGATGGCAAGGATACCCCATACTTAAAATTTATAGGTAGGATTTGATTTAAAAAAATCTCTCTACTTCTACTCTCATAGTTTTTACTAGCTTATGCTCGCGACTTCGTCCACGTGGACTACAAAATTTCAAATCCCTATTTCACCCCCTTAGGAGTTGAATTTTCAAAAATCCTTTCTTAGCGGATGCCTACGTCATAATAGCTGTCTGCATGCCAAATTTCAGCCCGATCCGTCCAGTAGTTTGAGCTGTGCGTTGATAGATCAGTCAGTCAGTCAGTCAGTCACCTTTTCCTTTTTAACCGACTTCAAAAAAAGGAGGAGGTTCTCAATTCGTCGGAATCTTTTTTTTTTTTTTTTATGTATGTTCCCCGATTACTCGAAGACGCCTGGACCGATTTTGAAAATTCTTTTTTTGTTTGAAAGGGTATACTTCAAAGTTGGTCCCATTTAAATTTGGTGAAGATCTGATGATGATGATGATGATGATGATGATCATCTTCGAAGATAGATACTGGAACTCCTCAACGGATAAGAGTAAATTGCTCGCGATCAGTGTAATAGTACGTAATTTTTTGGGGTCGGTGCCAATGAGGTGCCATTGTGGAGTCTCATAAAAATATGAAGTCTAGACGATTCGCGCAGCTAAAGCTAATTGGCACCGGCACCAAAAAGTATTATTATGGAACTTTATTAACTCTTGTATACATAAGATATTCGGTAATAAATTAAATTATTTTTCAATTTTTAGTGTTTGTGTATCGAAGTCGGTTTTTATTTTTTTTGTAAAAATTTTATATATATAGAAGATAATCCCTTCCAGACGGTAGAGTTAACCAACATACCGCCGTCTCTGACCGCCGTGCAGACCGTAGCGCCGCTGCGGGATTTCTTCTCCGCACAGCAGCTAGTGAGCGTGTCTGCTCCCGGCTTGTATACGGTGGCAGTGGAGGCCGCGTTCGTGGACGAGCAGGGCGAGCTGTGGCATACGGGGCCCCGCACCTCCATTGTTATCAAGGTAAGTGCTACTATACCCTATCCGCGAAGTTAGTATAGCGCTCTCTCTGTCATGTAATCCCATACAAATGATAGGGCCAAAAAAATTCAGTGGGCGTTAACCATTTTGAGTCACCGACCGAGATATTTTAACGTGTTAAAAAAACCCGACCAAGTGCGAGTCAGGCTCGCGCAAAGAGGGTTCCGTACTACAGTCGTATTTTTTCGACATTTGCACGATAATTCGAAAACTATGATGCATAAAAATAAATAAAAATCTGTTTTAGAATGCACAGGCAAAGCCCTTTCATATGATACCCCACTTGATATAGTTATCTTACTTCATTTTAATTTTTTTCTTGTGATGTAACCAAAAATTCACGGTTTTTAGATTTTTCCCAGCATGTCTGCTATAAGACCTACCACCCTGCCAAATTCCATGATCCTAAGTCAACGGGAAGTACCCTCTAGGTTTCTTGACAGACAGACAGACAACAAAGTGATTCTATAAGAATTCCGTTTTTCCTTTTTTAGGTACGGAACCCTAAATGACGTTTAGGGTTAAACCGACCTACGGGAAAATACGTGACGTCATTATTCGCTTTCCGTACAGCTATACAAAAAAATCCCGTGATTTTATTACTATAGTCCAAGACTTTATTGATGATGCAGTCTTGGGTGGAAGCGAGCTAACTTGGAAGGGATGTAGTCGTTTCTTATTAAAGTCCACAACATCGTTGCTTCACTTATCGATAGATTTCGGATAGATTGGTTTATTGATTCCGTTCCGTTTCTTTTTCATAAGAAAAAGAAACGGAACGGATGTTTTTAATTTGGTAAATAATTATACCAAATTAAAAACATGTATTTTTTTAGGGAAAAACGGAACCCTTATAGGATGTAGCTTTAGTTTTAAGTTTGCGTTATAATTATCACCACTATATTATCTTACAAATCTAACACTATACCAGACAATCAATAAGAGTAATTTATTACCTATTTTGAATAAATCATTTGACTTTGACTTTGATCACATTGTTGTCTGTCTGTCTGTCTGTCTGTCAAGAAACCTACAGGGTACTTCCCGTTGACCTAGAATCATGAAATTTGGCAGGTAGGTAGATCTTATAGCTGATATTTGGGGAAAAATCTGAAAACCGTGAATTTAGGGTTAGGTCACACAAAAAAAATTAAATTGTGGTCATGAACTAATAATTAGTATTTTCAACTTTCGAAGTGATCATATGAAAGGTCTTCACCTGTACATTCTAAAACAGATTTTTATTTATTTTTATGCATCATAGTTTTTGAATTATCGTGCAATATGTCGAAAAAATACGACTGTAGTACGGAACCCTCATTGCGCGAGCCTGACTCGCACTTGGCCGGTTTTTTTTTGTTCTTCTTCTGGCTTTTACACAGATTAGCCAATGTGAGGTAAACATGTATTTTCTATGTTTAGGCTCACGAAGATCCCAGCACCAAAGGAAACAGTCAGACAACGCGCGGACGTTTTTAAACATGACAATTATTATTAATTATTTAAGAATTACGGCGATTACACACTGCAGTTCCGTCATCCGTGAGAATAGCAGCGATTATCGACGACATATGTCATAAGCTCCCATACAAAACAAAAATGGAACGTATTTTCACGGACTCGGATCGGATGGGTGTGTAACCGCCGTTACTAATAAGTAATAAAATAATTAAGTAAGTAAAATAAGTAAAATAATAATTTTCCATTAAATATATTCAATAAATTATAATAGTTTCAACTATGCGTTTTATTTATCAAAAGATACCTACTGGATAGCCAAGCGCTAGTCTATAAATTAAAAAAATATAGTTCCTAGAACTTAACTACAAAAATTCCATTGAGCTTAATTGGTTAATATTCAAATGAGAACCAAATTACATTTGTTAGAAGCGTAGGTATAATCCCCAAATTGCTATTGCGCTGGAACCATGTCTCATTAACATCGAAATGACGTAATTTTGACGTCAGCCGAAATAAAAATATACCATCAGTTCGAAACTTCAGTCTAGTGCTGACGCCACTAAAATGGCGACCACGCGCATTAGCAATTTGCGGCACTTGTACTATGAATTACGAATACACCCCTCTTAAACTAAATGCACAGATGATCGCTTTGGTCCGCCCGTGAGTCAATATTAGACGTCATCTCACAAGGTGTTCAGATGATGTCATGTTACAAGGTCAGGTAGACAAAAGTACCTTGACTTTGTATAATTATGAATTACGTAGCGTTAAGGCGGATTCACATTTATTCGTTAACAGCATCTAGATCTGAGACTAAGAATCAAGAGACTTGTCAGACGCGTATACCCGAAAGAGACAAAACAAAAAAAGAAATAATACTCACGTATGAACGGTTATGTTTCATAATTTGCGTTCGCTACAACTTTTACACAGCAATGCACCATAAATGGCTTCTACACACCTTCAATACTAAATTTAAAATAGAAAACTAAATAAAAACTCGTAATATTCGCAATAAATTACTATCACAGAGGTTTGTTGGGCACAAACTACAACGTGCCCAACAAAAAAAAGCTAAATTATGACAAAGACAAAACACTGTGTTTATGTCTCTATCACTCTTCAGAGCTTTTCTATACACCTAGCTTGCTCTAACAAGGTATTATTATTTTAATGCCAAGTCTCCTTTAATACTTAGTCTAAAATCTAGGTACTCGAATGACTTTAAGTTTAAGGCTGCTGAGTAATATGTTTAAAACTGGATAAGTTTTTATTGTGAAATGGTGAAAATAAAAAAGAATACCCATTTATTTAGAATGTTTAGCAAATAGCAGATTTGCTAAACATTCCCTATTTTGATAATTTGTTGACAATAATTATTAAATAAGTATGTAAAATAATTGATGTAATGTAAGTGATTTTGTAAAGTGGTGATAATTAATAAAATAATTAAAAAACCGACTTCCACTACAAAGTAAAAAATAACTTTTGATATATTTGATAACTGATGCATTTGTCTGTTTTAGCGAACTTAGGAACAAATTAAGCTTGTAGTTCCTTAATACACCCATAACAGTGTGCCCAGTGCCTGCACTTTGACGACTATGTGCAAACATGGGCATACTCGACATCGTTCATTTGCATTTCTTCGTCCGTTTTCAAACGAATTTGAACGAACAAGTGTAACTCCGCCGTTACTGCTTATTAGTTTTCTATTACGTGTTTTCATCGCAGTCAGTAACGAAGAATACTTCTAGTCGTAAAAATTAAATGTGCTAAATAATTGAATGTGCTAACTAAATTGCTGTACTTTGTGCGATCAAATTTTTTTAATTAGGTACTAAATTAGGCAGTTCAACAGACTTCAATGAATTCAATAACAGATAAAATTTGTCGTAAATAGAACAAAATGAGCGATAAGTATCGCCTACTTTTGTAAGGTAAACACGAGTGAAATGTATGAGTACAATAATCAAATAGGTATCAGTATCACTGATAAATACTAACGGACGTTACTGATAACTGATAACAATAGCAACATACTATCATAATGTACCGCGCACTTGACGAATCACGACATCCACAAAATGCGGATATTTTGTGCGATTCTCATCTTTATGGTGTGTAGTATTAGAGGTGAAAGTTCTTTGATATGTGACAGTGAATTTTGTGTATGCCACCACAATAACAAAGGTGATCGCGAAGTTTTTGGCGAAATCGTGGACTGTTCGTACGATCCGAATTTGTTGAAGAAAAACTTTGCTCTACCAGAAACAGCGTATACTCTGAATTTATCAAGAAACAACTTAACTAAGGTTCAATTTTCGCTTGTGCTAAAATCGGACACATTATCAGAGTTGTTATTGAATAGCAATCAAATTACAGATATATCTCCTGATGCTTTCCGTCTCTCAAATCTAAAAAGACTGGACTTAAGTGACAATGATCTCCAAATCATACATAAAGGAACATTCGATCGTTTAAATAAGCTAGAATATCTAAATTTAGCGAACAATAAATTCGCTACTTTCGAGGAAATAACTTTTCACCACTTGAGGGATTTGAAAGAAATAGTTTTAGACAATAACAACTTAGGACCGAGTCTTGAAGACAATAATCTATTCGATCGAAATGGATACGGATTGACTCAGAAAATACAGTCTTTATCTATAAGCGGAATCAACTTGGAAATAGTTCATGAAAATTTCTTCGTCTACGCATTTGACTTGAAAAGGCTGATTATTTCTAACAATAATTTAAGTGAGACTTTCGAGTTTCCGTTTACTTTAGAATATCTGGATATCTCGAACAATCCTATTAGTGAGATATCCGAAGAAGATTTTATTAATTTAGTTGCATTAAGAGTATTAAAATTGAATAATTTGATGATAAAAGAGATTCCTGGCTACGCGTTTGAATCGTTACACTCTCTTACGAATTTGGAATTGGAAAGAAACAAAAATTTAGTAAACTTTAGTGCTACAGCATTTGGAATGGAAGTTCTTGAAGATGCAGATGATTTTGTGCTGGAAACTCTATCGCTCAAAGGATCCAGGTTGACTTCTTTAGACGAGCAACTGAAGGTACCTTTTGGGCAACTGATAAGACTGGATTTACAAGGCAACTTCTGGAATTGCGACTGCAATCTGAAGTGGATAAAGAAACTGCAAATACATCCGGATGATTATGACCACTTAAGGTACGTGTCCAAAGCTACTTTGTAATTAATTTATTAATCAACTTGAAAAAAAGAAGATTCTCTATTCCATCCTTAAATTAACTTGCCTAAAAATCAATTGGGTAACCAAAGCTACTTTTGAATTTATTTTTGTAACGAGGGGGCTGGTTTTTTTTTTTTCGAATCGATGTGTGCTGATGGTTCTATCAGACCTGTGCTGCGTAAATCACCATGTTGCAACTTCAGATGGACTATTTTGTTTTGCGATAAATTGTACCCAATGCAATTGGGTATTTGACTACATCAAAAATAAATTATTTCTCAGTGATTATTAAATAGAGGGTCTTCCAAAATACGTAAAATCCACGTCCTTTGTTGGTTTTAAGTGTAATAACCATTTTAAATTATCGATTAAACTAAAAAAAGCACGTCAAATGATTGTGACGTCACACACCGGTATTTCATAGAATCTCGCATACTAAGCGCGCGTTTTGACGTTTGATAAAAAGGTACTGATTTGACTAGCTGTCAAATACCGTATTGATTGGTTATTATCATCATCATCATTCCATCCCGCTACTGAATATATGAATGAGGAGGCCTGTGCTGTGTGTGTGAGGCCGATCGATTGGCATTCGCCGTGGGAATTACCACAACGTCACTAAAATATGAACACCTTTTTTTACAGATGCTACACACCAAAACAGCTATACAACAGTCGAATATTCGATCTCGACGAAAAATTCTTCACGTGTGCAATCAAAAGCCCCAGCCGCCATATTGTCGTGACGATATCCGTGATAACCTTCTGCCTGCTGCTCACTTCGCTCGCGGTGTGGGTGTATATGTTCATGCCTAGATCACAGACCACGTGTGATCTTGCCCATATGTACTCTGGTGCGGGATATTCTATGTTGCCCGTTCAAGCCAGCACTATGAGAGATCCATTATGAGATGTACTATGATGGTTTTTTTAAAGTTTAAACCCCTAAATAGATCTCAGGACTCGGTATCTACTGGTTTTGTAATCACTGTATATCATTACATTAAAATACATTTTACATTTAATACGGAAACCTGGTTGTCAAAAAAAATTATTGTATAAATAAATCGTAAGCTGTAGTTATAAAAATCTTAACGTTTAAACTATCGTGAGTGATTTCCATTATAAATATAGAAGAATTCAGCTTTTCTCACGTATTTAGTCGACATACGCCGAGTCTCAATAGCGACGCGTTTGCGAGCTGAGTCCCTGTGAAAAAGGACTCCGGATGGGTTCGAAACTGCTTAGTCAGGCTTACGAGTTCGTCGACTAACCACGTGAGTCGTGAGTACAGCTGGATTCTTCTATAACATTAATTAATTTCTTGTTATTATATAGGTATGCGGTATGCAGTTTCACTAAAATGGCTTATGGGTTAGGATGCGTTCAATTCCTTGATTTTTACGTCAAATGTTACCCGCAACCCACGTCCCTCACGAGCCGTCTTAGTCAAACAATAACTTCCAGGAGGTTGAGGTGTAAAAAAAAAAGAAGATAGCTAAAATTCACTTGATATATTTATAAAATACAAAAAGTGTACAAACTGCTCACAGCGATTACATTACATCTTAGTATGTTGTGAACTGCTCACAGCGATTACATCTTAGTATGTTGTGAACTGCTCACAGCGATTACATCTTAGTATGTTGTGAACTGCTCACAGCGATTACATCTTAGTATGTTGTGAACTGCTCACAGCGATTACATCTTAGTATGTTGTGAACTGCTCACAGCGATTACATCTTAGTATGTTGTGAACTGCTCACAGCGATTACATCTTAGTATGTTGTGAACTGCTCACAGCGATTACATCTTAGTATGTTGTGAACTGCTCACAGCGATTACATCTTAGTATGTTGTGAACTGCTCACAGCGATTACATCTTAGTATGTTGTGCTTCAAATTGTATAACAAGCTATATTTGTGCTTCGTAAACATTCAGATACAACTAATGATTTTAAGCTTATTTCGTGGTTTAACGATATATTTTAATGTATATAACGGGTAACGGGTAAATAATGGGTACCTACATACCACGATTATTTTAAAAAAATTAATCGTGGTATGTACCCGTTATATACATTAAAATATTCAGATACAAGATGCGAGATTCAGTCCAATTGTAAGTATTTTCTATTAAAATAAATAATTATTCTAGTCTAGCTATTCATTTCCACAGATTAACGTAGCCTGAATTCTAAAGTGCATCAAAGTGTACAAACGCTAGAGCCAAAAATATCAGTGGGCGTTAACCATTTTGAGACACCAACCAATCACAAGCATGTTTTCAAATTCAAATATTTCAATTCGAAAATGTATTAAAAAACATTCAAAACTAGAAAACAGTTTCGTCTGTGATTGGTTGGTGCCTCAAAATTACTAGACAAAACGCTGGACACGGCCACTTCCATATAAATTACAGATTCTAACGATCGCCGTCGACTGAGTTGCCGGGCGACTAGTCGACCGTGCGTATTGGATCTTATGAAGCCTATAGTTAGCAACCATGTCTCGAATTTAAGCGTTTAAACTATCGTGAGTAATTCCCATTATACATGTCTCACACCCGGCTTTACTCACGTGTTTAGTCGACGTTAGCCCGACTAGTTTCGAACCCTTCCGGGGTCCTTTTTCACAGGGACTCACGCACGCGTCTCAACCGCGTCGCGAAGGGTTGTGAGACATGTCTTGAATCCACATGTCATCATTGGCAAGTGGCAACACGCACTGTTCGAAGACTTTGGTCATCAAGCACTGAGGAATTTTGGACGAGAAGACATCTCGACTTTACTTAAATTAAATAAATTTAACATTTATACGTACAGCTAAATCAGTTAATTTCAAAATTATACTAAAGGCTCTGTCCTTATATACTAAAGCAGGCACAAGCGTTTTACAAAGGCTGCGATTTGAGCAACGTGACATCTTCCTTTCAGTCTATACTGCATGTATATGTTTTTCAGTCTACTGTAAAGTGGCTTCGAGTTTTAGGGTAGGCAGTGCCTTTTTGTCTTTATGGAATAGGTACGGCAGTTTTAATTATCATTATAGATGTTCTATTTCACGATGACCTCTCAGCCTTAGTTGTAAACTAGATTATGCTCGCGACTTCGTCCGCGTGGACTACACAAATTTAAAAACCCCTGTGGAGTTGAATTTTCAAAAATTCTTTCTTAACGGATGTCTACGTCTTAATAGCTATCTGCATGCCAAATTTCAGCCCGATCCGTCCAGTAGTTTGTGCTGTGCGTTGATAGATCAGTCAGTCAGTCAGTCAATCCTTTTATATATTTAGAGATTAGTGAGTGTACCGATAAGCGTCAATGCATTTGTGTGCGTAACACACCTGTCAAACATCTCCGTAAAATAATTATTAAAATGACTAATTTAAAACAGTTTTGTGTTTATCTTGCAATATCTACAGGTATTTATTCTGAGGTCGAAACTGAGCGCCACGCACGCTATGATAATGTGTACGTGTGCACTCACACAAACATAGCCAAACGGTCTTCGTAAAATAGAACATCTGTTACAGGAATAAGTTTATTCCGGATTATTTATGCACATTATACGTGCCAATAAATAATGCGTCGTGTGTTAAGTCACACTGCATACTTACGAAAATCTATGCTTCGACAGAATAATTTTTGTCAAATACGACTTTCAACGGATTTTTATATCGGCGTGGATGCGACTTTACATAACGCTCGAGGTTAAGCACTTCGTTAGCGTGATACTATTTTACACAGCGCCATCTATTGTGTTACATGAAAACGCTACAAAAATTTTGCTCTAATCTATCCACATAATATGTGCTACACACTTTTGTCTGTATATTAGAATTTCGATATACCCCCACTCTGACAAAAATATCATAAATGTAAAATCCTTACAATAAATGATGTATTTTTGACACGATATGTTACAAACAGCATAAGATTGAAGCAATCTTTGGTCAATTTAGCTACGAATACATCGAGTACATTACAAGCTGTCTATATTTATTTATGTTTAAAGCACAACCTTTTTCACGCTTTTATAATATTTACACATTTTTAGCGTTTAAACTATCGTGAGTGATTTCCATATTATATATATCTAGCCAACGGCTATACTCACGTGTTTAGTCGGGCTGATATCGACTAAACACGTGAGTATATATGTCTGCTAGATATTTACACATTTTCTTAATTTATCAGCATCTTTGTGATTTTCATATAAAAACATTCGAACATTTAGGTAGGTACATTAGCTGAGTATTTTGTTTATTTGTTTCTGTGGTCTGATAGATTGTAGAAGTACGAAAATACAAAAATTGTGACTGCAAAGTATTGATTATACCTACTTACATAATATGTCTAACGACTGTCAAAATAGGTAAGTATACTTTGACAGACCATCAATAAGGGGATGCAAGGCATATGCAATTTACATTTTTATATAAATTATGAAATAAACATATCTTTTATACATATATATCGATGATATAGTATAAAAAAGATATTATCTATGTACTAATCTATACTCATATAATAGTCAATAGGTACGCATAAATGTAATAAAACCACATCTAAAAGTTGAAAATTCATACAATTTTAGAAAGTTTCATTAAAAGCATATAAAATATCAGACTATTTTTTAGAACTATCAGAATTAAAAACTGTTTTTATCTATTAAATAAATATTTATCCTAAACTATGATATGGTTGTAAGACTACTTACAATAATATAGTATTTATTCAGTTATGAACCCAATAACTGTTTTTCGAGTATTAACGTCATATAAAGCACTGGTTTCACACTGGACTTTTTAATAATCTTTTTCATTTTGGCGTTTAAAATATCGTGAGTGATTTCCGTCATACACGTATGATAAAACGGCTTTACTCACGTATTTCGTCGACGTTAGCCCGACTAGTTTCGAACCCATCCGGGGTCCTTTTTCACAGGGACTCAGTTCGCGCACGCGTCGCGGTTGTGATTGCGAAATACGTGAGAAAAGAAAGCCGTTTTATCATACATGTATATTGTATAATCTTTTTCATTGTTTCGAGGTGAATTTCATTGGAAATCTTAATACATAATTTATTAATCATGTAGTATCTAACATAGTCCAGACTCATTTTCGAATTGTTATGTTTTATATTTTCTATTCACGCTACCGTTTTGTGCGAAATACTTTTTTACACTAATAACAATTACTTAATTAAACCTAAAATAATTTCAAAACATTATGACACAAATTTACAATTAATACGATACCTAATTAAATGCATAATTTAGTCTTTTGCTATAACTAATGGCTCAGAATAATACAAAACGAGATTCAATTTTCTCCATGATTGCAAATTTTTTTACAGTGCGACAAGGCTATTTGGCACTTGAATGACATTGACAGGGGGGCGCTGTTGGAGAACAAAAGCTTAGATAATATTCAACGAATAGGCAACGTTAGTTCCGATTTTCGCCACGCGCCAAGATAGCCTTGTCGCACTGTAGATTTAGCTCAAGTGTGCTCTCCAATGCCAATTCAAATATTAACCATAATATTATAACTTATCATGTTTAAAACCAAAAGTTGAGTATTCTAAAATAAAATTGTGCGTTACTTTAAACTGTAGCGTTGTAAAATTGTGTAGCATAGTATAAGTCCCGCAAATTTCTATTACGCTGGAACCATGTCTCATTACCATCGAAATGACGTCATTTTGCGTATATTTAAGTAAAAATATACCATCAGCACGAAACTTAGTCTAGTGCTGCTGACGTCACTAAAATTGCGGCCATTTCCACAAAAGTGGAAACTTGCTTTATCTTCTGGGGATTTTAAAATTTTTGATTGTATCCTTTTTTTTTATTCTTAAGCACCTACTTAAAAAAATGTAAAGTACAGTACCTAGTTTAAATCTAGTAATAATTGTACAATTTTTTCACTGCTTTAATTTATTTCTTGGAAGGCTTGTAAGAACACATAAGCTTATTGTAAAGCACATTTAGATTTAGAATTCTTCTTTCAAAACACGTATTTTTCAAAACACATTCTCATATAACCACAGTATTACCACTCTTACTTATGAATGGCGCGAAGATATTTCGGCCAATCAGAGCGCGCGTCCGTCACGTTCGCTATTGGTTGTTGCCTATGCGCTGTTTTATACGCGCGGATTATGAGCGAGATAGCACGAGTCTCTGTTGTTATCGTGCGTAGACTGAATAAAAAAGCTAGACTAAAGTACTGTGTAACCGCGTCTGAGATAGCGATAGCACGACGTAACGATGAATAACACGACAATTATTACCATTGCTTAGTAGTCAATATTTGTATTAACCGATCAACAATATTTGTATTAAACGTTTTTTATGTTAAAACAAGTAAACAACTAACGAGAAATACAATGATGCCACGAATTCTCAAAGTTTGTTTTGCAACTAAAGTTGTATTCCTTGAAAAAAATCGGTTACACGATAAGGGACAAAAAATAGATTAGCTTCGTCTCTGTTTATCACATTAGTAACTTTATCTGTGCTCTCTTTTTAGTGTGAATGAGAAAGCAAACGTTCGTTTGTCTAGATTTTTTACTCCGTCTACGTTCTCATATAACCACAGTACTACTCTTACTTTTGAATGAGCCAATCAGAGCGCGCGTCCGTCACGTTCGCTATTGGTTGTTGTCTATGCGCTATGTTTTGTACGCACAGATTATGAGCGAGATAGCAATAGTCTCTGTTGTTCTTGTGTTTAAAATTTTATCGTCCAGCAATAAGGCAGTGGTCCGACCGCTGGCGAGAAAACGACTAACTATCGGCGATTTTCTCTCTCAAGAAACGCACAATAAATGTACATTCCGTGTAAACGAAAGAGACGCATATATCAAAAGTTGCTCTCGGACTGTTCACATTGCCGGCGACGACTCGCTTTACTAGTTTTGTCGCTGAGCGACGAGCGGTCGGACCACTGCCTCACGCTTTACATCAGCGCACGCGCATCTCAAAACTAAATAAAGTCCAAATGTCATACCAGCCGGTGTGAGTCCCGGAGCGGGTATTCCTCTTGTCAGACGGAGGTCTCGGAGTTGAGTCGCAGGATGAAGCGGTTGCTCTTCGGGTCCACCACCTCCTCCGACAGACTGAATTTGGGCAACTGCTTTATCGAGCAGATGAGGGAGACGTCGCCTGTAATACGAAACAACGCCTGTTTTTACCTTATCTTGTTTTTTAGTGATTTTCGAACCCGCAAAACGTGAAAAAGCGTGGTTAACCTCTAGCGTCAGTCAGAGGTTATATTTGCAATATATTGTGAACTTTTAAAAATACTGTATATTCTCTCTCACTCCTGTACCTAAATATCATGCTCGCACACACTCGCACCTATAAGCTGGGTTTGTTGTGGGCCCTTTCGCAGACTTGGGCGCGTTTGGAACCCTCGTAGCTTCAGTTTTAAGTAACTCATTAAGTTTGTTATAATGTCAATTAGTATCTTCTTTGTTAATAATTTAGTAATATTAAGTAGGTACAAGTATGTTAATATAAAATAGTTTCGATTTTCAGTAAGAATGTCATATTAAACTTAAATTAACAGGTTATAGTAAGTACAACATAGTCTGAAGCATGGATTTAGAAGTAATAATTCTTATAACTTACATAAAGTATTAGTAGGTATTTAAAAATTCTTTGGTCTAAAGTCTAAACATACAAATAGGATATGCAAATATAGTGTCGGTCGTGCAATTGAGGTCATGTATTAAATAGGTAGGTATGGTTAGTTTTGCAGTAATTCGTCTATCTCAGTAATTCGTCTATCTCAGTAATTTGACTTTGACTTAAGCAAAGGTATCGCATGCGCATCAGTTGCAACTCTGGACTCGCCGCGCGTACCCGCGTACCGCGTTCAAAGCTAAACATCAGAAAAAAGAGACCATCATACCTTGTCTCAACTGAAACTCCACGCCTTCTGCCAGCGGTCTGGCTAGCAGATCATCAGATATCAACGACCATCTCTGTACAGGCCGGGCTTCCTGCTCAGCGGCCAACACTGGCCCTTCTACCAAAAACGGTTCCAAGAATGCTCTGGGTGACGCGTCTTGAGATAGGCATCTAGCTAGATGTGCTAAAACCTGGAACGATAAGGTATATACTGCTGTATAATGGGTTAATTTTGTACTGCTATGTTTTTAGCCGGGAAATCTTATTGGACTCCAGAAAATCTACTTAAATCTCAGAATCAAAGAACTAAGAGAAGGGTCAAGGGTGCCTCACATCAAATTTTACATTTCACTAAATTGTCAGTCAGAATTCAAGCATTGAAATATAATGACCAACAACAACATAATAGGTATAATAACAACTCCAACTCATTTTAGAATTTAGAAACGCAACTTTCGGAATCGCGATTACTCAGCAATGGTTATTCTTAAAAAAATAGTATAAGACAATTCTTGTAGATAATTTTATGATTTACAGTTTTTGTCTGATCTATTTTTTGATAAACTTACTGTTTACGAGAAACTAAAAAACCAAAAATTTTGACCTTGTATAACTTTTTAACACACATGGGATCAATGGGGACTTTTGATATTTTATTTGTAATGGTGTACCAAAGGTCTGCGCCGATATGTAGTTCTGTGAGAATTATTGCAAATCTGCCACTATTTTTTGTCTAATTAGACTGGGCTACTAAACCTAGTATTCAGCCTTTAGGTTTGTAAACTTACAGAGTCAGCAGAATGCCTCGGTTGCTGCCTGGTGGCTCGCAGGTACTTCTGCAACGCGCGCGCCAGCGACGGGAACACAGCCTGTGCTGCTTCTCGGGGACCCAATGCACCGCCTGAGGATAGATTTTTTGCTTTTGAACTAAAATTCCGGTACATTTGTACAGTTCACTGATCTAGTAGCTTATCACGAGACCCTAAGCCGGGATAAAATAGTTACTGGTTATTGTACCAAGAAATTCTGAGTACCAGTCTTTAGTTACCAAAGCCAGCCAGTTAGTTATGAAGTATCAAGGATGATATAAGCTTGATCGTGCTGGGCACGACCCGTGTACGAGTTTTCCGAGCCCAGTACGTGCCTCACGTTTATATTACACCGAGTGTAATATAAACGTGAGGCACGTACTGTGCCGTGTCCGTGTCTATACACGGACACGGCACGGTGAACTGCTTCATATAAAATGTTCGTGATGTTGCCTCATCTTCGCGTCGTACATGGCTCAGCCCATGCCCATGTAGCTCATGGTACGCCCGCCACGTGCTAGCATAAACCATCCCTTATACTCCGGTATCTCGGAGAACCGTGATAAAGAGCCATGATAGCCTAGTGGTTAACTACGTCCGCCTCCTATTCGAGAAGTCGGAGGTTTAATCCCGGCCACGCACCTTTGACTTTTCGGTACTTTTTAAAATGCACAGAACTGTAGAATGTGTAGTCAAATATCATTTGCTTTAATGGGGAAGGAAAACATCGTGAAGATACCTACACGCCTGAGAGATCTCCATAATGTTCTCGACGGTATGTGAACTCTGCCAGTCCGCACTTGGCCAGGGTGGCAGACTTTAACCTAAACCCTTCTCATTTTGAAAGAAGACCCGTGCTCAGTAGTGGACCGGTGATGGGTTGATCATGATGATGATGATTGATCTATCAACACCTATAATCAGCATGAGAAGAGAAGCAGCTAAAGCTGTGCACACACTCACCGTTGGCAGCGGAGAGGCGCACGCGGCGCACGTGCGCGAAGGCATCCTCGGCCGCAGTGAGTAGTCTCGCGCGGCGTTTGCGCACGCGACGCTCTCTCTCTGCCTCTTCATAGTAGCGCTCGTTGTGCGCCGAGCCTGAGTCGCGTCGCCGCCCTGCGCTGCCCGTGCAAGACCCCGCCGTTGATCTACAGCAATCAATAATTGCATAGTCTCAGTACATCTTACACCTTTCTTTCCAGCCTTTGTTTTAACTGCTTATATTTAGGTCATTACATTAATTATTGCAAGCAAGATTTTTGCACACATTGTGGCAGGCGACATAATACATTGTTACATGTTTTTGAAGCGATAATAAACAATATATTATTAATAAGATAAAATAGATTCGGATAGTTTCTTACCTTGTCTGCCCTGACTGTGTGTTTGTATTGGAATCCACTTCGTAAAACTTTATACTGGCCTGTGCTTTCCTCTGTGACTTTGATATAGGAATCTTTTCCAAGTATGGATTGTATATCGGGAACTTTGTATAATATCTCTGTAGTACCCAAACAGCTGCTCTCTGTATACTCAATTGACCTATAGTGTAAGATCGACTCTCCCCATCTGGACTTCGCACAATCTTGATATAATACACAGGCTCTAAATGCCTTATTTCCATTAAAACTACTGTCACATAATGTATGAAGAGTAGCGTATCAGCAAAACTAGATACGTATGAAACTAGAGACGTATAATCCATTGCTTCTTCCCCAACTGCTAAAGCCTTAGTCGCTTCAGTTATTTGCACAAAGTAAAACAGCCAATACGAAAACGAACATACCGCTAATATTACTAGCATCATAGCTCTGAACACAAATAATCTAGGTAAAACTGCATTTCTAGGGCGTAAAAATACAGCCCAAATCCCTATAGCCAATAAAACTAATTTGAAAGCTAAAGACAGCAAAATTCCTTTACATTCCGCTGTACAGGACAGAAGTTGTATTCTTTGACTCGGCTGTAAAGCTATATTATCTGATAGTCCAGGGAAAAAACCCAGCTTAGGTAATACAACCATTGCTAAAGGACTGACGAAGGATACAAAAGTTAACCCTAAAGCTATTGTCGTTCCAAAATATCGTGAACAAACGAATCCTAAGCCGCTATCTGACTCCATGGGCCAGTTGCTAACATCCTCCATGGATTGGGAGCCTTCAGAAGTGTTCCCTGTCACCGCTGTGGTGTTTTCCCCCCAGTTCTCGTCTTGGGGGAGGATTTGGACTTCGATGACTTCTTGGCCATCTCTACCAATCTCTGGGTTAATATTCACACTAGTCTGGAATGGTGCCATGTTGTCGCCGCAGTCTTTTCTTTGAGATTTTGTACTCCTAAAATAAAATAAAAAAAATATTATATACAAAAGGAAAAGCTGACTGATTGATTGACTAATCTATCAACGCACAGCTCAAACTACTGGACAAATCGGGCCTAAATTTGGCATACAGATTGATGAAGACATCCACTAAGAAAGGATTTTTGAAGACCTCGGTTATACGGATTCGCCATTATCCAGACTACCAATCGAAAATTGTTTGGCCAAGTGCGAGTCCATACTTGGGTATTTTTTCCGCCATTTTGTACGATAAATCAAAAACTATTATACATAAAAATAAATGAAAATCTATTTTAGAATGTACAAGCAAAGCCCTTTCATATGATATCCCACTTGGTATAGTTACCTTACTTTGAAAATTGAAAATACTAGCACAAAACCCACTTTTCTTCATACATTCGATTATCCGGATTTTCAATTATCCGGATCCCTAACGACAACAATTAGTCCGGTTAATCGAGTTTCCACTGTATTCATGAGGCCATATAAATTGTAATAAAATATTGTTATTGAAGTCAGTTCCCTTAGCTAAGTAAGTATTTAATTTTTATAAAGACCACAAATCAACAAATCAGAATATGTTATGTATAGTATAGTTACCATTTAAATAAGACCTCAGCTAAGAAATTGATTCAGCTATAGTTGAGTTGTAACCAGTTAAATAATTTATTTTTATATTCAAGGTGATCTTAACAACCAAGCGTGACTCTTTCAACTTGTGACCATTCAAGAGATTTGCTTAAATGGTAGAGTGGATATTGGAAAGATTCTCATGTTTTAATGTGTTTTATTTATTTACTAGAGGATGCCCGCGACTTCGTCCGCGTGGATTTAGGTTTTTAAAAATCCTGTAGGAACTCTTTAATTTTCTGGGATAAAAAGTAGCCTATGTTGTTCACCAGGATGCAAGCTATCTCTGTACCAAATTTAGTCAAAATCGGTTTAGCAGATAGGCTGTGAAAGGCTAGCAGACAGACAGACAGACACACTTTCACATTTATAATATTAGTATATATATAGTATGGTTGGATACGATAAATATGAATACTTTTTTATTGACTGAGCTATGTTATTTTCTAAAAATTTATTTAATTTAATAAACAGTTAAACAATTAAAATTGAACCGATTTTCATTTATTTTGTACTTAAAATTGAAAAATCTTAAAGAAATACTGAAATCCGCATCCGCATCCGCAGAGGTGAACTTCTAAAAATCCGCATCCACGGATGTCAAAATATTCGCATCCGCAACAACCCTGGTAGGTAGGTAAGGTAGTTGACACTGAATAGCGGAGACTCATGCAAAGAACTCAAAAGTTTCTTCTTTTTCTTAGTTATGTTGCTTTATCCTGTTCATCAAATGTTTAAATATCTCTGACAACAGATTAACACAGTTTTTGAGAATTCGTTACAAACGGTACATTATTTTCTAATTAAAAAAACCTAGATAACATAAATTTCTTGAGTGCAAATGACTGATAACTTAATTGACTTGATAGAAATTTTATTTTGTTCAGTAAACTGTTGAAACTGTTGTGTAATTAATGTTTTTTTTTAAATAAATAGGTTGTAAATCCTTTGTGAATCTGTGCAAAATTTCCAGTAGGCCAAGGTAAACCGTAATACATAACAAGGTAGCAAGTGCAAAATTAACAGTGCTTTACTTGGGTGGAATTTACTGGTCTAATCAGTCTTAGTAAAATTTTTTATGAAATAGTATGTATAGGTTTTTAAAATCTAAAGCTAGCTAGCTAAACTAGCGCTTGGCTGCAACCAGACCTGCTGGCAAGTGGAGTGTGCTTGCCTAGATGATGCCTATTCACTCTTGATTCACAGGTACAATCTTCGTTGTCTTAACCATAATTTAGTTCTGCCGCAATTTAAAACATTGAAGTTTACACAGGTGTTCAGTATTATACAGAATGTGAATTGTACATTGGGATTTAATATTGTATTGGTAAGTGAGAAATGTTATAATGTAAATTAAGTACCTACCTACCTAATATTTATTCAAGTAGTGTTTACATCACTGAGTTATACTGTGTGACTAGAATTCAAAGTAATGACCTAAGGATGAGTATATTCTTGTATAACTAGTGCATTGACTTAGTATTATGACAAAATTCATGAAAACTTTTAATGAACTGAAAGAAAATCTAGTTTTATCTTAGTTCCTTGTTTTTACAGCAGTACCTATCTATTAAATTAAATAGCTTTCAGACTTTCAATGATGATAAAGTCAAAATTTAGTTTTACTAACAGCATAGTGTATTCATAAGTACTGAGTAAAGTTGTAAGTAGATATATACTAAAATTAGAACATTGTTTAAATAAACATACCTTGTGCTTCGATGAGTGTGCTGCCTATGACGGGAACTTCGCCTCGACCGGCTGCTTATTTCCGATCGAACTGACTCCGTCTCCATGGTTCAGCTATAGTATAATCAAAACGGATACCCGCGTACTATCCATTAGCACTTTAACTCTATAAACCCGCAATAATCCACCATGAAATCGCATCACGAAATTAGAGCAATTAAAATGCGTCCACTTTACGGAATTCCATTCACTAATTAATTCATTTCGCACGAAGAGAAGTTTTGCTACAAGTGGCACAATGCTATGGTATTGATCTTCGATGTTTTAGAACCAGACAACGTAAATTATCATTACATTATTGATATTTATGGGATTTTCTAATTGGAGCGTCGTTTACAGGTGTTGTCCAAACGATTTCATATTGAATTATCCTACCAAGAAATATTGAGTCCTTCAAACTTCAAGGCTCGTTGTCTCTTTTTTTCTTACTCTTTAACATATGTTGCGTTCTCGTTCTCTCGAAGGAATTTGTTGTCTTCTTAATTTTGTAGCATAAAGCGAATACACAGTTCCGAAATTGAAGTGATGGTTTAAAAAACTTAAAAAAGACAAAATTATTTAAAAGGAATAATTAATTAGAATAGGATTATGTAAATTTAAATATCTATAATAAATAAAATGATTTTATCAGTAAAAAACAATTTGTTTTGTAACAGATGATGATCGGACAAGTGGCGGTGAATTCGAAAAATAGAGCATTAGATTAAGTACAACGAATTGATAAAATGATAAGATAACAGCGCCGTATCAAGTGCACAACTTATTGAGCACCTCAATTTAGTCATGAAGTTATTGTTTATCCTTTGAAACAATGGAGATCCCTCAAAACAGAACCAGCCAAAGAGTACGGAGTGAGAACAGAGTGGAAGATTTACACTTGGATCGTGTTGTGGCTTCACACCCAGAAATTGGACCTAGCCCTCCAGATGGAGGTTACGGCTGGATGATAGTGATATCAGCTTCGATATACCACATAACAGTGCCTACAGTGTTAATTTTATACGGTTTAGTAATTTTAAAGTCTGTACGCGAGGATGACCATGCCGAAGGAGAGAAACTCAGGATTTGGGACGTCGATATTGCTTTGGTCCCTGTTATTACGATTGTGATACGACTCCTACTGGACTCATGGTGTAGAGCCGTGGCGAAAATTTTCAACATGCCAAGATTCACCGCTTTAGCTGGACTTTGTTTATCCGTAGCTGGGGTTCTACTGTCAAGTTATTCGACGAACGTGTACAGTAATGACCACATAGTGAGCATATTTGCTGGAATCTTTGCCGGTATGTACCTACACTTTTTATTTTAAGACTAGCTTATGCTCGCGACTTCGTCCGTGGACTACACAAATTTCAAATCCCTTTTTCACCCCCTTAGGGGTTGAATTTTCAAAAATCCTGTCTTAGCGGATGCCTACGTACGTACGTGATCTGCGTGCCAAATTTCAGCCCGATCCGTCCAGAAGTTTGAGCTGTGCGTCGATAGATCAGTCAGTCAGTCAGTCACCTTTTCCTTTTATATAATATTTAAATTTGATAGGTTATACGAGATCCCTTAAGAATGCATCAGTTCCTGCTCTTGAGCTGAGGGGATTTAGGAACTGTTGATGGTAAATTGGTATTGTACCAAGCAAGCAGCCCATTAAATTGCGCTCGATTCGGGGGTGACAATCCCCACTTCATGGGCCTTGCAATAAGGTATGGCTGTTTGTATAGCAGCAATGCCCTCAGTTTCCTACGGACTATGCTCAGTGCTCACGCGTCGTCGATTTCTCAGCTTCTCAAGGACCAAGGTTCTCTCGAGATATCACTTCTTTTACGATGTTGCGTCAATTATTTTAGAGGAAGTACGAAATGCATTATAGAAGGCATTTTACCCACGTTTATACGTAGGCGATTTTAGCCGTAGCCCGAAATGTTGGTCAAACCAACATCTCGGGCTACGTCCACGGGGTCTCTTTCATCCGATATCCAGGGTCGTAAACGGTGAAGAAAATCATCGTGAGGAAACCTGCATGCCTGGGAGTTATCCTTAATGTTCTCGAAGGTGAGTGAAGTCTGCCAATCCGCATTTGGCTAGTGTGAATTATGAAGAGCTCATTCGGAGAGGAGATTTATTCTCATTCTGAGGGTTGATGTTTATAATGATGATGATGGACGATAGTATATATAGCTTCTTTTATCTGGTGAAATCAATGTCTCGGGCTACATCCGCGTCCTCTTTCCTGCGATCTTCCAGGGCGAAATGGAAAAGGGGATGGTTGAAGCGTGAAGCTCCAGACTCCAGAGCCGGATGTACCTATGCCTATGCTAAGTATCTACCTAATACCTTTTTCACGGTCATCATTGAGTTTTATGTACAAAATTGTACCTATATTTTAATAGCTCATTGTGTAGCATTGTAGATGAAGGTCACTTATTGTGGCGCCGTGTAGTACCTAGGTATACCAACCTACATCAACAAGACATCTAAATATATAAAAGGAAAAGGGGACTGACTGACTGGCTGATCTATCAACGCACGACTAAAACTATACTGGACGGATCGGGATGAAATTCAGCATGCTATTATGACCTAGGCATTCCGTAAGAAAGGAATTTTGAAAATTCAACCCCTAAGGGGGTGAAATAGGGGTTTGAAATTTGTATCGTCCACGCGGACGAAGTCGCGAGCATAAGCTAGTAATTAATATTATAGGTTTCTACTGTACTTGTTAATCTGCCTGCAATTAGCTAAAGATGACTGTATAGAATTTTATGACGGTTATATTTCACCAAGGTGTGGATACCTTCCTTGTTTACAATTTACGTCATGCTTCAAACACCTACTTGCCTATATCGATATCTAGATAATTAGGTAGGTAGCGCACAGTTTAATCTAACATTTGGTTCCGCCCTGTTCACATTATTTTTCAATTACTTAATACCGGATTAAGGATCTACCTACTCAGTCTTGAGCGATGCATCAATACCTGTGTAGGTAACGGTGTAATAGTACACGATAAGTCAAAATGGCAATCGGGGTATGAGGCGAGGGGACGCCCTGCACACCCGCACCGGGTTAGTGCGGGGGCCGTGCGGGGCGTTCCCTCCCCGATTACCATATCGACCTGTCGCGTACTAAGTACAGCTTACCTACCTATCTATAGCAAAACTGTTTCAAGATGGTTCTTCTTGGTAGGACTAGCATTCCGGACCAGTGGTGGATTTATATGAATATTCGAAAGCCCCTTCTAAAATTTTACCTGTTTCTGTTATTTATACCTACTTATGTTTAATTCTTATCAATTTTAGGAGCTGGCTGGGCATTGACAGGCCAACAAACCGATGTCATCATCACCCACTACTTCAGAGAAAATCTCACGCTTGCTCAAAGACTAGTACGCATGGCACCATCTCTCGGCAACGCTATGATCTGCCTCGTAGTGGGCTACTTGTGCACCGTTTACACGAGCGATCTAGTCGTGATGATATACGCCGCTATACTGATGCAGAACTGCATATTCTTGGCTGCGTACACACGCCCAATTTACATAGAAAAAGTTTTGAGATCAACCTACAACATGATCCGAGCGGTTGAAGACGACGACGAAATTATATTCTCTAACCAGAACACGCAAAGAATTGTAACAATCGAGGAGAGGACGGATCCCATAGCGTCAAGAGTTGCGGCTGAAAATGCTGTTTCGACACAAGACGAAGAAAACGACGTTGTCGTGTTCAAATCAAAGAAAGGGGCAAAGGAAATCCTCGATCCAGAAGTGCAGGACAGAGAAAACAACACGCACGCTAGATTCTCCTCAGATTTCAGCAGCGATATACCTAATCGGTTTTCATCAGATTTCAGCGCGTTCGATAGACCAAATCGATTCTCCTCAGACTTTGGGACGCTCGATATAACTAGTTACAGTCGAATAAGTGGGTATCGGGAGCTGGAAAATATTGATAGAGATGGTCAGAACCCCCAACCGTTGTATAGAGAAACTACAGTAAATGCTCCGTCAAATAACTTGATATTTACGCCAGATGTGACGCCCGGGACGGCTAGGAGAACAGCGTCCATGAAGAAGAACTTCATAACTGTGATGAATATGCTGGTGGATTTGAACTTCTACTTGTACACGCTGTTGCATCTTTGTACTACGTTCTCTGTACTTGTGCTTGGACTCGTATTTCCAGCGATGTTGTGGGAGCTGAACCCAACTATGAACATTTGGTCGGTAAGTCAATTATACAACACTATGGGCTAAGACTCTTCTTGATTCTCTTCACCTTGAATGACATCATAATTCTTGATCCTCTTCACCTTAAACGACATCAGTTAAGATTCTTATTCAAAGTCAAAAGTCAAACCATTTATTTAAATTGGGTACCTAGGTACTGTACCCTTTTTGATAGTCATTTCCGAGATAATGGAAGTTTCCCGAAGCCTCCGAGTGGAATGATTTACTTTCAATAAGTCATTATAAAAGCGAGACATTGTCGAATAAATGGGTTGCTTGGCTACCCCAGTTTCTTTTTGTAAATTTGGATTAGAATACGTATCTACTTATATCAAAGGGGAAATCCCGTGAATCTGTATTGTTCTACAGAAGGATACCCTATTCAGTAGGTAGGTACTAACCAAACCAAAGGGGTATGGGTTTAATAAAAACTGCCATACCCCTTCCAGGTTAGCCCGCTATCATCTTAGACTGCATCATCACTTACCACCAGGTGAGATTGCAGTCAAGGGCTAACTTGTATCTGAATAAAAAAAAAAAGGTGGATATAGTTAAAAGTCCCGCAAATTGCTATTGCGCTGGAACCGTGTCTCATTGACATCGAAATGACGTCAGCCGAAATAAAAAATAGCATCAGCTCGAAACTTTAGTCTAGTGCTGACGTCAAAAAATTGCTGCCACGCGTTTTAGCAATTTGCGGGACTTGTATTAGTTTTTTTTTTAATTTACAGGTAGCGTCAGTAACAGCGATAGCCCACTTGGCTGCCCTTTGCTTCATAATGCTCTGTATCGCAATGCCAAAGAACATCAACGAAAAGTCCAAGTTGTACGCAACGATCTGCGTTTGCGGCGCTGTTGGCTTTTATGGTAAGAGTACCTTCATTTTGATAGTTTTCCTATTAGTCCCGCAAATTGCTATTGCGCTGGAACTATGTCTTATTAACATCGAAATGACGTCATTTTGACGTCAGCGGCGACCATTCTGGTATAAATAATTTTTTTTTTAATTCAATTAAACTTTTACAAGTACTTTTGAATCAAATACATCTACCACGGGTTCGGAATGCCTTTGGTTCGAATTCAATCCATTCAAACTTTGGATTTGTTACGTATTTATTCTAGTATTTTTTCTCCATTCCAGGCATTACCCTGTCGGCAAACAAAAGCGTTCTGGTAGTCTGGTGTATGATTGCCAGCTTTGCCACCGCCGCCTCCAGCGTGTTACAACAACCTCTATACAATGCTCTCAACGAATTCGACACCACTGCAACCATGACCACAGCAAATATGATAGTGGCAACCATTATAATGGTATGGTCTGTGGCCTACAACTACGAGTATAAGACGTGCTTCTTCATCGCCAGTCTGTTGCAGAGTGCCACCGCTTGCGTGTTTTTAGTAGCATCTTTCAGACGCCGAAGATAAACTACCCTCATTTTTAAATTGATCCTACCGAATGCGCCAATTCATGTTAGTTCATTAATATAAATTGATTTTTTTAAATTGCAACCTGGCTGTAGCAACTTTATAAAACACGCTCAAATACCATACAACTATGACCACATCCACAGCCAATATGATAGTGGCGACCATTATTATGGTGTGGTCAGTAGCCTACAACTACGAGTATAAGACGTGCTTCTTCATCGCCAGTCTGTAGCAGACTGTCACCGCTAGCGTGTTTTTAGTAGCATCTTTCAGACGCCGAAGATAAACTACCCTCATTTTTAACCTTCATTTTTAATTGATCCTACCGAATGCGCCAATTCATGTTAGTTCATTAATATAAATTGATTTTTTTTAAATTGCAACCTGGCTGTAGCAACTTTATAAAACACGCTCAAATACCATACAACTATGACCACATCCACAGCCAATGTGATAGTGGCGACCATTATTATGGTGTGGTCAGTAGCCTACAACAACGAGTATAAGACGTGCTTCTTCATCGCCAGTCTGTAGCAGACTGTCACCGCTAGCGTGGTTTTAGTGGCATTTTTCAGACGCTGAAGATAGACTACCCTCATTTTTAACATCTTTGTTGCTACCGACTGCGCCATTTAATGTTAAATAATAGTAAATATAGGTTCGTTGTGAAGTTACCATTGTTAACCAAATAAAATAAAAGGTTGTGCCAATTTAAATAAAAAGAAAAATATTTTGTAACTAGAAAATAAGGAAAAAAATTAGTTTAAAATTAAATGTACTTATTTTTTATAAGATTTTTCTGTATTATAGCAACTTGCTATAAATTAATTATTGTTTTATAATCAAGTATTAATTTTAATTAATTTAATTAAGAGCAAATATTAACAAAAATATAATTATTTACATATTTCATTTTTAAAAAATAAATACATAATATTTTGCTCTATTCTATTTAAAGGATTAATTAGAAATAGTAAAATAAACAATTATTTTGAGAAATTATTATTTATTTAATTAATTAAAAACTGAGTAAGTGATAAGTAAATAATGAATTAGAGTATAATACTATGGTAGATATTTTACTGTTGGACCAATGGACATTAAAAATATTTAAAAGCATTTTTGACGATTATTCATATTTAACTAATTATATTTTTTAATGAATAAATTAAATACAGGGTGTAACCACAACGCTGGCAAAAACGAAGACAGGTGATATAAGTCCCGCAAATTGCTATTGCGCCGGAACCATGTCTCATTAACATCGTAATGACGTCAGCCGACATAAAAATATACCATCAGCTCGACACTTCAGTCTAGTGCTCACGTCATTAAAATGGTATTAGCAATTTCCGGGACTTATAATACCGATGATTACTGATGATACCACAAAAAACGCGAAAAAATAAAAAACATATGACTGACGCCAGAGGTCAACGAACGTTACGTAAGTAGGCCACTCGGAGACAATGCCGCGTCGTAGGCGGGGCATTGACCCGAGTTTTGCACGCTTTACATTGCGGGTTTGAAAAATACTAAATCACTAAAACTACAAAATGAGGCAAATTGTTATTGGTATTGGATTGTGTTTAGGTAATATAACAATAACGCCAAGTTTTTGCTAGCGTTCTGGCTACACCCTGTTTAGATATAGATAAGTAAAAAAGGTATTTGATAAAATAGATTGTTAATTAATCGTAACAAAATTCATTTTTTATAAATAAAACATTTATTTAATAAATAAAACTGAAAACAAAAACAAAATTTTGTTTTTCTTTTGTATAAATAAGATTTTTCTACACGGGAGTGCAGCGCGTCGAATACCCTCCTAAATTATATTCTTAAAATAAATAATTCTAATAGGAATGTTCGAATTTTAAAAATCATTTCGAATATTTCTATAGCACATTCAAAATATCACTCGAGCACAAAACTTAATAAAGCCTGATTAGAAATATGTATAAAAACGTGCTCTGGGGGCGCCACTAGTACAGTGCGACAAAGCTATCTTGGCGCGTGGCGAAAATCGGAACTAACGTTGCCGTCAAGTGTCCTCTTTGTTCTTGTTCGAATATTCTAAGCCTTTCTTCGCCAACAGCGCCCCCCTATCAATGTCATTCAAGTGCCAAGAGAGCCTTGTTGCACTGTATAATGTATATGGTCTGTGGTCTATTATCTATAGTCACTAAGTATAGGGCCTTGTATAAATTAGATCCACGGTTTTCCGCAATATAGCGAGGTATTTTATTTTTCTGGTCAGGCTTTATAGTCCGTACAAAATGACTCCTCACGCGTCATTTTAACTCTATGGGTCAACTGTCAAAAGTACGGGTCCAACTTTAAAATAAGGACTAAAATCGCACTTTTGACATGAAATTTGGCGCATAAAGTTAAAATGGCGCGTGAGGAGGTAAATTTTACGCGTTATACTTATAATACCTATATACGCACAGAATTTTATTTTGTTTAGAGCAGATTTTTCCATCACCAAACAATGTATTAATTCTGAAGCATAACTTATGTCACAGTTTTCAAACTGACAAAATAATATTAATAATTTTACTGTTAAAGTTAATTTAACTTAACAAATCCATCATTTCACTATCGTTTGGCTTTTTAACATCATTATTATTATTACTTTGACCCTGTGTAGGTAAGAGAGATTCGAAAGCTGACCAGTCTTGTTTCATTTTGGTCTGCTTGGTTTGATTGTTTGCCCATTTGTTGTTGAAATTCCCGCTTGGATCCGTGAAATTCCCGGTTGGACTTGTGAAATTTCCGGTAGGACTCGTGAAATTTCCGCTTGGACTCGAAAAATTCCCGGTCGGACTTGTGAAATTCCCGCTTGGACTCGAAAAATTCCCAGTTTGAGGACTAGTCCAGCCAGTATTTGCCGGTAAGGCTAACTGATTTTCAAAAGGCATAGGACTTTGATATGCTGGGGAATTCCCTAAGTTTAAATTATAGTTGGGCATTGGTTTCGACGTTGATTGTGTGACATTGGCCGTTGGGTATGTTTTTGTTGTGAGTTGACTGAGATTGGTTTGGAATAATGAGTTTGTTAAGTCTACAGGCTTAGGTTGGGGTGGAGGTTGTATTGAAGGGGTGGGGATGGCTTTTGGAGGGGGTTGCCGTGATAGTTTTCGGGCGGTTTCTTGCTGGTGCGCGATCCTGAAAGAGAAATGCCATTGTTATATTTTTTCAAACGTTTGAAATAAAAATTCACTACTTTTATAAGTTTAATAAATAAATAAAAATAAGAATTTTGCTAGGGATTGTATTATTTATTTTTCAAATATTTTCTAGTAAAAATATTTCTCTATTAATCTCTCTATTAATCTGTAGTTTAGGGTGCAAACTTTTGTCCTTTTTAGGGTTCCGTATCTCTAAAGCAATAAGAAACTCTTATCTTCGTTGTCTGTCTGTCGTTTATGCTAAGAGAATCAAACCCTATAGGATACTTCCCGTTGAAGTAAAGAATCATGAAATTTGACAGATAGAAATGTCTTATAGCACAATATTAAAGGTCATAATCCGAAAAATGTGAATTTATGGTTACATCACAAAAAATATATTAAAACATCTTATTTCTTATACATATGGAACCCTTCATGTGCGAGCCCGTTTTTTAAATAATAGTGACTTAATATCACACAACAGCCGCAGCATTGGAAGACCCCCCCCCCCCCCCTTAGTGGACGGACAACATCAGATGAGTCGCAGGGAGCCGCTGGATTCAGGCGGCGCAAGACCGTGGCGTGTGGAAGTCCCTACAAGAGACCTATGTCCAGCAGTGGACGTCTATCTATCGGTTGATGATGATGATTTTGTCTTACCTCTGTTTATCCTCCATGGTCAAGGACCCGCTCTCAACAACGGGGGTGGGTTGCTCGGCTTTCTCCGGCTTGTTGTTAAACGAGAAGGGATCTAATCCCAGGCCGGAGAACATTTTGTCAATGTCGTTCTGAGGAGTTGGAGCCGAGACCAGATTGTCTGGTGATGTTAGTGCATGCTCCATAACCCTAGAAGCAGAAAACTGTAGTGAATTTATGAAATAAATTTTTTCTCGTCTACCCCATAGTGTGGGGTATCGTTGAATAGGTCTTTTAAAAATACTGTGGGTGTGGGAACATCATTTTTCGATTTCTAGATCCGTTTGTAAAATATGATGTTTTAAAGTGCTAATTTTTATTAGAGTCAAGTGGTATTAGCATTTAGCCCCCTTTATCAGTCAAATGGTAGTACATAGGAACGTGAAAAAATTCACAGCAGTAGTATATATAATCAATTATACAGGAAAACTATCATGGCTAAGTAGGGTTCACAGGTTAAGGAGTTATATTTGTTTTTCGAGGTTAGATTAATTGTGACTACGGAACCCTACACTGCGCATGGCCCGCCACGCACTTGGCCAGTTTTTTTCCTTTTGAGGTATGGAATCGTAAAAAAAGGTATAATATTATTTACTTGGACTCATTCTGTATGGAATTGAGTTGCTCCAACTTGGTCCTATGCTCGGCCTCCACTTTGGATATCATTTGCTTGACGAGCGATATGAGCGCGTTGAACTGGTTCAGCGTGAGCCCATTCTCGACGCACAGGGGAATGAGGAACGGGAGAACCTTTGTCGCCATAACCTCTTTTGTTATGCCGAGCTTTTTGTGACTCAGTGTTAGCTTGTAGATGCCTGAAAAATACTTAATATTATAAATGCGAAAGTGGGTCTGTCTGTCTGTCTGCTAGCCTTTCACGGCCCATCCGTTCAACCGAATTTGATGAAATTTGGTACAGAGATAGCTTGCATCCCGGGGAAGGACATAGGCTACTTTTTATCCCGGGAAATCAAAGAGTTCCCACAGGATTTTTGAAAACCTAAATCCATGTGGACGAAGTCGCGGGCATCATCTAGTAGGCTATAAGTATTCTAGGCAAAGGGCTGAAATTAAATAGTTAAGCATATTAAGAGTAAGTAGTTTTAAACATTTTTTATTACATGTGATTTCAACCAAATAATAAAATTGATGAAAAAAAAAAATTCGCTCAATTTATCCACATCTAGTTACCTAAAGTCGAAAATTTATAGCGCTACTAGAAGCAAAAAATAAACCTACCTAAAATGCCCATTAGCACAGCGGGCTCCCTCGAAGGTATCTGCGGCAAAAACGGAATAATCTCATCCAACACCAACCATTTGTCCAAATGCTCCAACAGTTTGCCCAAGCACAGCAAACAGTTGACCCGCACAGAAATATAGTTCGTGCTCAGGCATAGCTTCTTTATACGCGGTAGCAACGCATTTTTCATGGCCGGGTAATCTATTAGTGAGGCAAACGTTGGTAGTACAGATAAACACAGTTCCTGAATTTGTTGGGCATCGGACTCCAATGCTCGGTACAGCATTGGCAGAATATCAGTCTTCACTTCGTCTCCGGGCGTCAGTTTTAATAAAAGCTCCATTTTTTGCATAAAAATCAGTAATATTTGTATCGGATCTTGTATTAACATCACAGGTTTTAGCACCGGTAGTATATATTTTACGTATTCGTCTTTTGAAGAGTTCTCGGCTATTAACAGGACGTTTGGTAGAACGAATGGTACCATGGGCGGATTTACGAACTCTTTGGTGAGGCACGGCAGGATTCGATAGATGCATATTCTGTGGGGCATTTTTTGTATGATCTGTGGCAGGCCCTTGTAGAACTGGGATTTTTGTAAGTTGTCCCATTGGAATAATGAATCTAGGTAGTTCAGTGTTTTAACACCAATGTCCTCAAAGTATGGAATCTAAAAAAAAAGGTCATCATAAAATTTTTTTTCTTTGCTTTCAATAAAAAATCAAGGAGGGCCCTGCACAAATATTGGGGAATTTTATTTATATAGCACTACATGACTTAAACTAGCGCTTAAATATATTATCCATGACGATATTACTCAATTCCTACGTTGTGCAATAATGTACTACTTACGTCATGAATGACTGTTACATGGGTCTGTGAGACCCATGTAACTGTAGCATAACACTGTTTTATCTATAAAATAAAACATGATTCACATGACTTGAGCAAGTCTACATGTATTATTACTGCTTACAGTACTGCTTAAGTAACACAAATATGCTGTTTAAACAATTTTTTAATTTGTGGTCAATAAATGGGTAAATTAGTATTTTATAAATCTCAATGGAAATCAAATTTGGTTATTTACCTTTAAAAATTGATGTGGATCAGGTCTCAACTCAGGTGTAGCGTTCAACATAAGCTTCACATATTCTCTCAGGCCATCGTTAACACACAGCAGTCTGGACGGAGGCAGGTTCCTCATTTCATTGGCAAACCTCTTGAACTTTGTGTAGTCATTGCCTATGTTACCTAGAGTCTGGTGACCTGTGGCAAAATGAAAATTTACTGTACCACATAGCAGAGAGACAGGGGGAGAGCTGAAGAGAAAGAGAGACAAAGAAAGAGGTAAAGAGATAGTGTGGCCCAGTAGGGAGAGTGGAGAGTAGTTGTGACAACTTAGCTCTTAACTGCATTCTTGCCTGAGAGGGTACTATGGAAAATGTTGAAATTGGATAGATTTAGGGTTTGCTGCAACTGGACATTCTATAGGAGAGGTCTTTTATTTTTAATAAGACAATACTACAATGATGATTAATATTCCCCTTTCAAAGCCACTGGTAGAAATCTTTTATAGAAATAACTGTTTCCCTGTACACTTTCACTTTCTTTTTCCTTTATTGTTACAACTTTCTACAAAATAAAAAATAAATAAAATAAAAACATACACACCTGTACTATGCAATGCATAAATAACCATTCCCAGTGAATAAATATCACTTGCAGGGGAATGAGTGGCTGATAGAACATATTCTGGCGCCAAATAGTCCAACGCAGGCTGAGTCAATGCATGCATAGCCTGACAGTACTCGTTAAATGGCCAGAACGGAGCAGAACCTGTCGTACTCTGATTTGCAATACAGAAGTCGAAGCCAAATATCTTCCAAGCACCTTGCTGGTTCACGACAATAGACTCGGGACATACATTATGGTGTAGAAGCTTCACATCATTATGTAGAAAGGCTAGTCCTTCAGCGACTTGCATCAACCCATATTTTATTTCAACGTCATATAGTTTATAGTTGACTAAACTGCTCGGTATTGGTTGAGGCATGTTCTCTGTATTACCGAGTACATTTGCCAAGCTTGCAAACACAGGTTCTGTAGCAAACGCCAAACTTTCTCGACTCTCCTCTAAACTGTGTTGCACAGTTAATATTTGTGGGTGTTTTAACTTTGTCAGCTGCACGATGCCACGTTTTAAAATGTCTATCATAATATCTTTGTCTCCCTTCGACCATCTGTCCAGTTGCTTTTTTTCGAAAACGAATATTGAGGCCTCTTGTTTTGTTGACTTTTTATAGCCTTTATATACTTTCCATAACAAACCTAGAATCAAATCATTTAGAATTCATTATTGATGTGCCTCCGGAAAACATACAGCATTTATGTATGAAGAAGCAATTATGTATGAAGAAGCAATTATGTACTCACCGCATATATGCGCGCTTCATCCATAAACATGTATATTCCTATGCAATAATGTAGTTTACCTTACCGGATATAGGGGCGCTAGTGTCTCACCCAGCAAGGCAGTGAGCCGCTGCCATCTTGGATGTCATAGCGTTGTGTACTTTCGCCGCGTGCGCGTCGAATCTAAAATTATATCGTTAATCCGTCTTCCTTTGCAAAAAAATTATTTTCAATAAGTGCAATAAATGTGATAATACGGTGATCATGATATATATTTTCTTATTATTTCGTAATATTACCGTGGGGACATTTTGGTTGGACCCCACGTGCGCGAACAATGTCGATAGGCTACGTAAGCTAATCGATCTGGTGTTTCGCGCTTATTGGTGCCTGAGAGGGCTCTTGAAAAAGGGGATACCTCGACATCCAGCAGCGATTCAAGCAACGAGCAGGATTGAGAGTGACTCCCGAGAGAAACGGCGAGAAATTACCAGGTAACGATCGATCCTCGGATCGATGCGTTATACAACCAGGTGAGTTTTCTTACATATCTTATAATGCATTTACCATATTGTGTATCTAATGCAAATGAGATGCTAATTGAGAAACCAAATTAAACAAATGGCGATTTGGTTGACGAACGTGTCGACACCGACACCGAAATCTAAATCTGGATCTAGGTTTCTTTAATACAAATTTTGGCGAGGAAAAGTCCCAATGGTTACCTATAATCGGTTATTGAATCTATTTATTTTATGTACAAAGTTAATTGAGTGCAATTTAAATTTTACGCCAGTGAATCGAATGATAACATTTTATCTCGCCCACGTGGCGAGATGTTGGTTATAACAAGACATTGGTTAAATTGCTCATTTAAAGGGGTTTCGTAAACTGAAAATAACGGAGAACTGTACTCACTAAACAATAGCTAACACTTATTTGGCCCCACTGATGACATCATGGCCGTTACCACCATTGCTTTATTATACCAAACAGAACTCAGTTAAGAATCCAGATACCCCCTTTAATAAATGACTGAAACATTCAGATGATAAAGTCGCCCTTTGGTCTAAGTATCTCCTGCATTTTTATTCTTTTGAATATAATGATTAGCAATAAAGATGGTTAAATAAATAAATAACATTCAGCAAATCATCTTTGTCTTAAAAATTATCAGAACAAACTTTACAAATTGTTTGGGTAACAGGCGAATGTATAGCATAATATATTATGTAAGGCGCAGGAGATGAATATCAGACAGAATTTTCATGGAGATGTTTATTTTAAATACTCTAAGGAAATTTTGGATACGGTATTTGCATATGTCAAAAGTGAATGGTTTCTCAGTGATGGTTGAATGGAGGGTCTTCCACTGGAAGCCTCTCGGACCTCACATATCTGATATGTGAGGTCCGCACCCTTTGTTAGTTTTGGGTGTGATAACCATTTTAAATTATTGATTAAGCTGGAAAAGTACGTCAAATCATTGTGACGTCACATGCCAGTGTTTCATGGGGCCTCGCGTGCTGAGCGTGTGTTTTAACGCTTTATAGGATACTGATTTGACTAGTTGTCAAATACCGGATTGGCTTTTAACAATAGTGACGAGGTTCTTTTTGGATAAAGCAACACTCACTGCGTTTATGCAATCCCCTGGTGGCCCATATTTATAAATATTACAGCTATAAATGCCTACAATTGAAAAACCTATCCAACACAATATGTTACAGGTTATGTAATGACATTCTAATATCGTTGGCAAGCTTTTGATGCAAACAGTTTTTGTAAATGTCAATTACGGTATTTCGAATACCCTAATACAAGAAACTACCCCCGGTAATGCCCACAAAACAAATAATGCAACATGCAACCTGGTCACCTGTCACGACTTAAATGACACAAGAATTACTGGACCAAAACTAGTAGAAGTGGTTCACAAGGAAATGCCCAGTTTTATCCCCGAGCTTTTTCTGCGGAAGGAAAACGTTGGATCGATGCGTCTGATTTTCGACCCTCGAGAACGAAACAAATTTGTGAAACAAAACTATCCCGTCTGATTTGTCATACCGGTTCGTAGCTTTCTACAACAAAAGTTGGACAACCTGTCTAATTTTTGGGTCTGGCGGCAGCGCCCCACCTGTAACATGCTCGGTTGCGGAAACCTTGCATGCGAAGGAATGTCGAGTGCTAGTCTACCTAGACGACTTCCTTCTGGTCAATCAAGACCAATCCAAGTTATGTCTTCAGGCTGCGGAAGCCGTGAGGCACTTGGAACTTCTGGGCTGGCAATTCTGGTCAACTAAGACCAATCCAGGTTATGCCTTCACGCTGCGGAAGCGTGAGGTCCTTGGAACTTCGGGGCAGGGGGATCAATTACCAAAAGCCAACGTCCATACCATGTTGAAGACACCGGTTCTCGTCCGATCACCGAAGTTAAGCAACATCGGGATCAATTACTAAAAGTCAATTCTAACACTCACACAAGACCTACAATACCTGGGTATTCGTTGGCAGACTATAAGAAAATTCAATGTTCTTGCCCATAATAAAGAGTAAAAAACTATCAACGAGACCTTTGAGAGAATTATTACTGAAAATATCTGAAATCACTCTTCACGAAATGCAACGGTTGCTAGGACAGTCAGACTTCGCCAGTTTAGTAACTCCCAGAAGCAGACTACATTCTGATCAGATCCAAATACGCCTCAAACGTTTCGATAATATGTTTTAGACTGCTGAATCCACAATCGTGGAACAGGGAATGACATGGCGGCGCGGAACCACATGTCTCAGGCTGCCAATATGTACACCTAAAACCTGCCATCCACTGCTTGGCGAATAATGCCTCTGATTGGCTTTTAGTGCCCAATTAAACGGGAAATTAATGCCAGAAACTTGGTGAGTGCATCAAAAATGATAGCACAGCAATAGAAGGAACTTTATGCAGTTATAGTGGCAATTGAAGACAGCACAAGAACTCTGTAAAAATCGCAAGTCTTAGTTCAATCGAACACTCATTCGTTCACTCACTCGTTCGTTCTAACGTTCATTTTAATGAACAAAGTCGTGGGTTTTACTGATTCTAACAATCGAACTCCCGCACATAACAGATTACATTATTGGCTCAAGGCTGTCACGAGGAAAACCTCCCACAGAGTGTCATCTTTTCCCTCAAGCGCCGTCCGAGATCGATTTGGTTGCAGCACAACAGATTACTGTAGTAGGGAATAAAGATGGTGTGATGTCTTTATCGACTGCAAAGATTGATCGGCAAGTTATAGATGCTTTCAACAGGTCATTGAGACATCAATTTAGCATGGGTGTTTTCTTCTCCAAACTAATTGCCAAAAGTACTGACTTACTTGAACAAGTGCAGCTGGGGTGTACTTAAATGTGGCTCAAATGAACTATAGAACCTATCAGGGACTCTGATAGATGTCACGACATTAGTGTCCACCAGACATTTACACGGAAGCTGAAAAAATTGAGGATGGGTGCCCAAATAAAGGAGTAGTCTATACGAGAAGTAAAGAACAGGTGCTTGTTGGAAGCAATTTTTGTCCTACCTACCTACCAGACATCAAAAATGGTTAAACTGGTGCGAAACCTGGTGGCGGTTAACTTTCTATGATCCACATGTGGACACTAGGCAATTATTGACGTGGCTAAACTCAAAATTACTAAACCATTTATCATACAGGACCTTAAGGTAGAGCTCAAGCGCTAACTACAGAAGCTCTCATTTAAGCACACACTTCCCGAGATATCTAGACGAACCTATATGGACAATTGTTGCCCTGGAACGAAGGGTTGACAACTGAAAGTCTGTGTCACCGGGAAAAATATATTATATACTTTATTTGGCCCAAAGACTGACACTCACTCTTAACATAAATACGGATGGACACTTTCAAAACATAATAGTATAACAGAAAACATAATTCTCTATTAATGTACTAGTATACTACAGTAGTACTACATGTATGTCTTTGACACAGGAAAATAGGTCAAGCAGAATGAAGTTAAGAATTTAAATATATTGTAATCTTTTTATCACCAACTGTAATGAAACTGAAGCCGCATCACGTACTGTAATAGATCACTGGAACAGTTCAGTTCTTAAGCAATTTGGCAGCATTCCTGTATCCCCAGGGATTCATCAGTGGATCAACAGTAGTTTCTTTGGGGACAGATAACCAATCAATGGACGATATACTCGTATCTCGTGGTAACTGGAGATTACCAGACACTCTTGTTGAAATCATTATTGCCCGGAGGAGATCTCAAAATAACTGAAGCTTATTTTTCAATATAATCATTATATGGTCCGGTTTGAGTTTTAGTAATCCTTATCAAAATTACAGACATAAATCATTTAAATTGTTTGTCTTTTAGACATTATATTTTAACTTATTAACCCTGGTTAGAAATAACAATAACTTTAATAGGTGACAATGAATGAAGGGGACGTGGTTATTTGATCTTACTTAACGATTAATATTTTTGTTATTCAATTGACAGATTAACTCCCTTTGATTCATCATAGCGTTGTGGGTAATACATTTCACCAGCAGATAACAAACACGTCTTCATACATAAATGCTGTATGTTTTCCGGAGGCACATCAATATGACGGTTTTACATTACAATAAAACCGATATTATGTGCCGAGAGGGAAAACATACAGCATTGCAGGAACTTCTTCCTGGTGAAGACTATGACATCCAAGATGGCAGCGGCTCACTGCCTTGCTGGGTGAGACACTAGCGCCCCTATATCCGGTAAGGTAAACTACATTATTGCATAGGAATATACATGTTTATGGATGAAGCGCGCATATATGCGGTGAGTACATAATTGCTTCTTCATACATAATTGCTTCTTCATACATAAATGCTGTATGTTTTCCCTCTCGGCACATAATATCGGTTTTATTGTAATGTAAAACCGTCATATTATGCAGGAACATTTAAAAGTTTTACAGAGTTCAGCAGCAGAAAATGTTTCACCTTCAAAATTAGGCATGAAATATAAATAATCACAAAAAATACAAATACATTATAAAAATTACAATATAGGTACAAACAAATCAAAGAGTATACAAATGCAGAGCAGACTTTTGCTTTTTTATGCTAACAAATGTGAGTTTTATTGAATACCTCTTTATATTTAATAATTCTAGAACCGAACAGAAAGCTATGCACGCAACAATTACTATCATAGGTATTTTAGGCTTCGTTATTGTAAGTATGTACCTATTCTTTTTTGCGTGCAATGTGTTCAAAGTGTTCAATAACAAGAATAATAAAGCTTTTTGTAGTCTGATCTTAGCGAAACTATTGGTTTATTCAGCAAGTTTATAACACAACGAGCTTCTATAGGTGCACGAGTCAATACCCAATGAAAACATAATATAACTTACCGGGGCCTGCGCTTGCAATGTACTGTGTTGCCTCGAATTCTCTCGTCACAGGGTTCCCGGGCAGAACACCGGATAGTTGCGACACTGTACTGCTGACGGAAGAATAGAACTTGTTAAACACCTCCATTTTTTAGGTTTTAGGCATAGCTTTAGGGTATTACAAGAATGAAAACCATCACAAAAAGATTAGGGACCAGCCAAAAATCACAAAAAATACATTTTGTGGGTTGAATTTGACAGTGACAGATCTAGATGTCAAAATATTAACACGTTCCATAGACATGATGATTGATGACCAGAACGAAAGTGGCGCCCTCATTTGATTTCTATTTTTATTTGTGTCGATCATGGATTGATTTATTATTCAAATTCTATGTCTAATCACAGCTAGTATGATATGGCTACATATTGGTGAAATCACAGGGTGAAATACATTGCGCTGGTTTGGCATTTCAAAGTTCAAAGAGCCCCCCAAACAAGAAAAAAGTATAAAACCCTCGCTGCTATAACAATGTTACCCGTTTCTACTGTAGGTATTGTTAAAACTTCGTGATCTTCTCAAAAGTTCGTTCAAAAATTATTTTACAGCTTTTAATTGTATTGACAGTTGACATCAGTTGACATATTTACAAAATGACAAAAAAAAATGTGCAGCAGGAAAGGAAATTGCTTGGGGAATTGCTTTTGAATTGGATACAAGTTAATACAATAAACAATGAAATCATATCAATCATCAAGAGAGGATGACTAAGCCGAAGTAGCCTTGTCTCCGAAACCGATAAGTAAAAGAAGAAATCATGCTTAACAACTTTATACAATAAAAGGTCATAACTACACCGAAGAAAAATGTCTTCATTTCATATAGTAGCTGCAATACTTGCTTTACTACCGCTGTGCTTATCTGAAAGTGATCCATACTCGAAAGAGCCGTACCGTCCACTCGGGCCTTTAGTCAAGTGCAGTTTCCTGCCACTCGACTTCTTAGAATGCGATGAGCCTGTAGACCACAAAGGTAACGAAACAGCAAAAAAAGCGGTGAAACACGGCTGCGTAAAATTCGGAGGCGTGCGATATGAAGATGTTGAACGAACTAAAGTGCAGTGTAAAGCGCTGGATGGTATTGAGTGCCACGGCAGTCGCAGCTTTCTCAGAGACGGTTTTCCTTGTGTGCGTTATTCTGGACACTACTTTACTACTACACTTATTTACAGCATTTTGCTAGGCTTCTTAGGCATGGATAGGTTTTGTTTGGGGCAAACCGGTACAGCAGTTGGGAAGCTACTTACGTTAGGAGGGTTGGGCATTTGGTGGATAGTTGATGTTGTTTTATTGATAACTAACAACTTGCATCCTGAGGATGGTAGCAATTGGAATCCATATGTCTAAGTTAGAATAATTGTAGGTATATTAGAAAAGTCCTTAATAAAATTGTGATGAATCTATGATAAAATATAATAACTCTTTAATCTATATGTCACATATTTGAATTGTACATAATATGTAAGCTGTCTTGTGTAATGTTATGTAAATGTAATTGTAATTTAATTTTTTGTGAGGTTTCCCTAAACCTGAACATCTTCAAATGTTACCAACTGTAAACACACTAGCATAAGTTATTAAAAGTATGAAACACCAAATATTTTTATTATGACCAATAGAACCCATCAAAGGGTTGAAAGAAAAATAAAAGGACCTCAATATTAATTCTCTTTATCAACTTTGCTCACAAATCTTTCTACTGGATAAATATGATGAGTCCTGAGCAGATTCCTGTAGTAGTCTCATCTTAATATGAACTAGCTATTTTACCTAATCCACCATCTTTGCATTGAGCTAATGTATAGTACAGGACAGGTTGAGATGGCAATCGGTGTATGGGGGAAGGACAAGCCCCACACACACATACTGACCTGTCGATTGTTTTACTTTACTAGCTGATCTGCCTCAACTTGCACAGGAATAGAATAAAAAAATTAAAAATTAAAATGTCATTGAGCTGCAGTGTTTATTAGGTACCCTAATCTAGACATGCCAACTTCACTCTGTGAAATTGTTGGTATGTCTTATGTGAAGTAGGTAAGCCGTAAGGATAAAGCGCAATACTGCACCTATTGGCATATGAATAGAGATTGAGATGAAAGCATCCAAATACTTTTAAGCCTATTTTTAATGAATATCAATTTTATTGTCTTTTTTTGTCTTATTATGTTAACTTATCCTATTTTATTTCATTTGGTATATTTGTATATTGTATGTATTTGGATTTTATTTATATTTGAAACTAGCTGCCCTGGCGAACTTTGTTCCGCGTAACAGTCAATCCAATTTTTTTAAATTTTTCTCTCTGTAAGAACCATCCTCGTACTTCAAGGAATATTATAAAAAAAGAATTAGCAAAATCGTTTCAGCTGTTCTCGAGATTTGCGATCAGCAACACATTTAGTGATTCATTTTTATATTGTAGAAGATATAGAGACGGGTGTAAAAATTGTCTAAAATAAATAAATGACTATTATTATTATTAAAAGTATTCAGATTATTTTTGAAGCTCCATTTAAAAAGGAAATATTAAAGTGTATAAATAAAAAAAATGTAATGGAGTTTACATAGTTTATTTAAACTTAAGCCACTAAAGCCGAAGCAGTGCTCGACTCATATTTCCAGTTAGGAGGAAGTACACTCTTTGTCTTGTAATAGCGTGCCAATCTGTGGATTCTGGACTCTACAAGAATGAGCCGGAATTTGCTGTCCTTGTCTTTCCTGTTCCTTTCCAAGTGCTTCCTCATGGCAACAGCTTTCTTGATAAGGTAGTATAGATCCTCTGGTAGATCGGGAGCGAGGCCCATGGCTTTCATGATGCGGAGGATCTTTTTTCCTGTGACGAATCTGACTTGGGCAACTCCATGAGAATCCCTGAGCATAACACCTGAAAATAAATTAAACTAGTCAGTTATCCTAGTCTATGTACAGTCTACTGCATTATTATTCCAAGAAAATCCCTATGAAAGGGATCACAGCCCTTACTAATGAGGAAGGTTGCAGTGAGCCCTATTATAGATGGCTGGCATTTTAGTTTTTTGTTGTACTAGAATCTAGATGATGCCCGTGACTATTCCACCTAGATATTTGTTTAAAATATACTGCCGGAATCATGATTTTTACGAGATAAAAAGTAGCTTATGTGTTAATCCAAGGAATAGTCTATGTCCATTTTGAAATTTCACCCAATTTTGTCCATAGTTTTTGTGTGAAGAGTAACAAACACACTCACACAAACTTTCACCTTTATAATATTACTAGCTGATGCCCGCGACTTCGTCCGCGTGGAATTAGGTTTTTAAAAATCCTGTGGGAACTCTTTGATTTTCCGGGATAAAAATTGTCTGCCTATGTCACTCTCCAGGTCTTTATCTAAAATCACGTCAATCCGTTGCACCATTGCGAAGTGACTATGTTGACTTATGTTTATCCATAACCCGTTTTGGAAGTCTTTTTTTACTGTTGTTTTATCTTTTTTTTTCCTTTGGGGTGGAGGAAAATCCTCATGGATACCTCTGACATGCCCGACTCCATTTGGGGTGCTGCTAGAAACTAACAACATTCTCCCCTCCTTCGCACTATATTCGTGTTTTATCTATCATATTATAAGTTAAGAACCCTAAACAGACCCTGCTAAGTAGCTGGTTTGTAGCCAGATCTGTATACCATGCTAGAGCTAGATAACTGTATATTTTTATAGTTCAATAACCAATTTATTTGGCAAATTTATACACCAGTCATTTAGTCTAGCATAAGAATTATAAAGCATGTCTAAGGGAAGTATGAATTAGAAGTCATCTCTAGAAATATACCTAAGTATATTTTGGAGAAAACAAGGATTTCTTACCAATTTGAGAAGGAGTGAGGCCCTTCTTGCCGAGTTTGAAAATCTGTTCCTTGACATCATCCGCGGTTAATTTTAGCCAAGTGGGTACACTTCGGCGGTATGGAAGCGCCGATTGTGAAATACCCTTACTGAAACACAAAATAACACACCATTTAAGCAGGCCATGTGGTTGACGTTCACTTTGTATAGGTTATCTTATCACTACTCCAATTATTTTCTTCTACATAACTGTAACTTTTAGCATATAATGTAAATCGTTTTCTCACAAGTGAATAAAAATAAAAATTACCCAGGTGCGTGCATACGACCCATGGCTGCGGCTTAAAAAATTTGCCGACCTGACAACGACAACAAGGGAAATCAAAAAGATCAAATATGGCCGTCCGGAAGATGGAGTTTCTTTCAATTGTCTATACTCATTCGTTTATTTTTTAATTTATTATTTTCAGTCTTTAGTCTGTGCTTTGTCTATAATCATTAAATATTTTTTTTACTGGTTTTACGCCTCTGGATTCTAGCTTATTTTAAGCCTTACTCATTCTCTCTTTTTTAGAATTGCCAGTTTTTCTATACTGTTTCCCCTAAATTGGCGTCTTCATCTTTGCAGTGCGCATTCCCTGTATATTATAATACTCTTTGGTGCGCAGTGTGAAGATGGTGTGAAGTGTGAAGTAAGGAAGTGTCTAGCCGACCGACCGACGGAAGCCTAATTTATTTTTATTGAGCCGACCTACGTATTGCTGAACCAGTGAAATCACAAGTTTTTAGGGTTTTGTCTGAGGTCAGTCAATTAAACAAAGAGCATAGAGTAAAGTAATACACACTAACAAAAATCACTACCTACCTATGTGATTTGAAGTTGACAAATGACATTGCTATTTGCTATGTCGATTTGTTTTTGACAGAAAATAACTTGTGAAGAAGACCTTGGTGCAGAAGTTTCAAAAACACTGGGAAAAATGGCTGAAAAGTATGGAATATCAGACGGCGCTTTCAAACTTATACAAAAGCAGGCCGAAAGGCGGGCTGTAATGAGACAAGAGTTTCTTAAACAACGGACAAACCCGTGGAAACATGCAGCCGAAGCTGGATACGTCGTTAGTTAAATAAATTACGTAATTATTTTTATTTTACCATTAAATACTATGAACTAAAATAATAATTTAATCTGGTTCTAGTTCGATCCGGCCCACCAAAAATTTATATCAATGAAAGTCACCCAATTCGACCAATTCCAACCTAATCGGAGAACAAGTCTATTCGGATTTTTCACGATTATTGTGCCCATGGTAACTTACGGATACTTTATTTGGCACGAGAGAAACGGTCGTGAACAGAAGATCAGAGCGGGAGAAGTGCCTTACCGGGACAGGCTATTCAAACTTTCTTAAATGTACAATTAAAAATGTTTGAAATGTTATTAGCAAGTGTATTATAGATCATGGTCTTATTAAATATATTTAATTTTATTGTTTCAAGTGGCTTTTCTTCTTGACTGTACGGCAAACTTTTCTAGCCAGTGTCTTGAAACAAAAAAAATTACCTATAGAAAGAATATTGACATTTTCCATTGACATTATTATTCTGAAATGATTTTATGATTTGTGAAGATAATAATTGTATAAATTTGTCTTCTAAAAACTATTGAAAGATGCAGAAATGTGGATTATCTGAGACTGAATGTAAAATAATTTTGGCTCAAATAGAACGGCGAGCCAAATATAGGAAAGAGTTTTTGAAACTAAGAACTGATCCTTGCATGCATTCTAAAGAGGCTGGTCATGTTGTAAGTAAATTTTCATCTTAGGTTACACCTTTAGCTAGGAGTAGTTACAATAATAGTCCATGAGTGAGATATGAAACCTAAATATGGAATACTTATAATGGAATTTCAGTCTGCTCCGTAAAATTGAGGTCTCTGGATACCATGTTGATAAATAAATATCATTATAAATGTATAAGGTTTCATAGAAAACCCACTTTGTCTGTGTTGATTCAGGTTTCGTTGAAACCCTTTGGAAATTCTTTCTCTTGTGGATAAAAAATAATATATGCCAGAAAATAATGTACATAGACCTTTAGAATGAGATTTCGGTTTTGTAGAGCGTTGTCTCTGTCACTCATACCTATTTTGTCTGTCTCAACAACAGCAAATGCTCTACAAAACTGCTATCTCTTCCTTAAGGTTGATGAACATTATTTTCTGCCGTATATTGTACTCAAATAGTGTCTACCTAATTTCATCCAATTTCACTGGTCATGGCTTTTCATCATCATCATTATCAACCGATAGACATCCACTGCTGGACGTAGATCTCTTGTAGGTACTTACGCACGCCACGGTCTTGCGCCACCTGATTCCAGCGGCTCTTTGGATCATACCATAATACTATTTCAGTTTGATCCAGCACTCCAAAGATGGCTATCAATGAAGAGCTGCCAATATGAATACTTCAAAGCAACTCCGAGGACCGCTCTATTTGGCGTCATGACTATAGTCGTGCCGATGCTGGTCTATGGGTATGCAGTGTGGAAACAGAGAACCACATTTTTGGAAGACTGTGCAGAAGGGCGTATCAGATATCGTGATAGAATTAATAAATTGGCATAGAAATTATTGTTTGTATATTATTACAAGCTGCTGTGATAGCCTAGTGGTTAGGACGTCCACCTCTTAATCGGAGGTCGGGGGTTTGATCCCGGGCATGCACCTCTAACTTTCCGGAGCTATGTGCGTTTAAATAATTAAATATCACTTGCTTTAACTAAATTGCTTTAAGGAAAATTTTAATCATCATTTTGAAATTCTTATTATTTGTTGTTGTCTAAATGTGTCTTTACTCTTTAGACATTTTATTGACCTTTACTATCGTATTTGTACCCAACTACGACAAAGCCAAATGGAAGGGTTATGATTTTAGCAGTCTATATGTACCTACATATTATGTTTGTAACTATGTGTGTTCCACCGTAGCGCCTAAAGTCTAAAGTAGGTAGGTACCTACTGAGCCGATTTTGATGAATGAGGTGTCAATCGATTGGTTATTATGGTCGGGTGACATAGGCCACAATTTATACGAACAAAATCAGTAAGTAAGTATGACAGATGTAATGTAACCATCGACATAGGAATGTTGTACTACGTAGTAGTACTTGCAAATTCTTTGAATGTAACATCACAACACATCCACAAAAGTGGGGGTTTCTGAATTTTGTTTTGTTATCGTATGGAATGAGATATCGAATGAGTGATATTTACCGATACGCTTTTCATGTGAGATGTGTACCTAATGAGACAACAAGATGTGTTACACATTTCGTATGTTTATTTTACTCGTTATGCTCGAAATATTATTTTATTAACGATTTTAATCTGAACCGGAACCATGAGAACCACACTATTTTTGATAAGCTGTATCATTATTTTTAAGTTTGACATTTCTAGCTTTTTGTGGTCTGTGGGATAAAAAACTTAATAAAAAAAGACTGCAATCGTAAACAACCTTGTTTTTTAAGTCTAAACAAACGTAAACAACCACTATTAGATTTGCGCATAGGCACTTATCTGCCTATTCATATATTGGAATATCTTTGTTTTGTTGTTGTTAATAATGACACCACCTACCACGGTGGAACAAAGTGGATATTTAACTACGCTGGGAGATGTGGCTAATATATTACAAAGAACACAAATTAACATGAAGAAATGCCCTAAACAAAGATTAACGGAAGGTTATGTGCAGGCAAGATTGAAGTCTATTGAAGATTATTGGAAAACATTTATACAGGCACATCATAACCTTACGAGATGTACACCGAGGGAACAACGGGTAGTTTTGCCTTATTTTGTGAATGAAGAATTTTATAAGGTTGAAAGAGTATACCTATCCATGCACGCAGATTTGACCGACTTGTTATTGAAATCCCAACAAAGGATTGCAGATACTTCCTCCTTGCCTAGTACATACCAGGACGGTCAGCTATCGTTTCCTATGCTACCGCATATACAATTGCCTCCCTTCTCAGGAAAATATGAAGATTGGCCGTCTTACCAATATTTATTTTTAGCTCTCGTGCACAATACTGCAATCAGCGATGTACAGAAGCTACATTATTTAAAGACAAGCGTTTCGGGTGAGGCGGCAGTATTGCTGCGGAATATACAAGTAACAGAACGTAATTATGCACTGGCGTGGGATTTGCTCAAGTCACGATTTGGAAATAAAAGAATGATAGCAAATTCAATATTGAAAAGATTGTTTGGCCAAAAAAAGGTGAGTAACCAATCAGCTACCCAAATCAAATCTATATTAGACACGACAGTAGATTGTTTGAGTAGCTTGAAAGATTTAAACATAAGCACTGAATCTTGGGATCCGTTAATAATATTTTTGGTAACTCAAAAATTGGACACAGATTCTTTAAAGGCCTGGGAGGAAGAGACATCCAAAGAGAGTTGCGAAAGTATGCCTACCTGGGAAGAGATGAAAAAGTTTTTATTTAGGTACCTACAGAACTTAAGAACTGATCACGTCTACAACAACCAGTACATCCCGCGAAAACTAATCCACCCATGTCATTCCACGTCATCGTTGAAGACCATGTAGGAGTCACGTGTCTGCGCTTACTGTTAGGCAAGTGGGCACTACATTTAAAACTAAAGGTTTTATTCAACTCCCAGTAGAAGAACATCAAGCCTTTGTGAAGAAGAACAAGATGTGTTTTGACTGCCTTATTCCAAATCATAGTGTATATGAATTATTATGCGAAAAAACCTTGCAAAATTTGCCTAAGGAGACAATCACTCTCTCTTAACTCAAATAAAACAAGAAGAGAAGGAGATAGTAGAAGAAATACGTCCAGAATACATGATTACAACTGCACACTTTTCAACAGAACATCCTGATCATAAGGTGTTATATTGGCCACAGCCATGGGCACTGGCAGCAGGGTGCGCGACAAGTTGAAATGGCAATCGAGGAGGGAACGCCCTGCACTAACCCGGTGCGGGCGAGTGCTGGTGTACGGGGCATCCCTCCTCATATCCCGATTGCCATCTCAACCTGTCGCGGACTTATCACCTACGTTACTAAATTATCATTGTTTCTTTTTTCTTTCTTTCTTCGCTCTGGGCTGGTTTCCGCACTTAAACGTTTCCGTCTGTTGTGCGTGCATTGCCCCTATTATCATTGTTTAAGCCAGTCGCAAATAAAGCATTGATTATTATTGAAGACAACACCCGCATTTGATTGAAATAGTCCCATTAAACATTAGTAAAGTGGTCCACATAAAGTGGTCATTGTAGTGATCAGTTGTTATAATGGCTCTGTGAATATTTCAACTCTCTACCTACAGTAGAAACTCGATTATCCGGCCCTCGGTTATACGGATTCGCGATTATCCGGACTACCAACCGAAAACTGTTCGGCCAAGTGCGAGTCAGACTCGCGCACCGAGGCGCGAGGGTTCCATACTCGGGTATTTTTTCCGCCATTTTGTACGATAAATCAAAAACTACTATGCATAAAAATTTGTTTCAGAATGTACATGCAAAGCCCTTTCATATGATATCCCACTTGGTATAGTTATTTTACATTGAAAATACTATTATAGTGACCTACATAATATGCACAAAACCCGCTTTTCTTCATACATTCGATTATCCGAATCCCTAATGACAACAATTAGTCCAGTAAATCGAGTTTCCACTGTATTTCGTTTCACAAGATACAGCCCGCTGAACACATAGACGGACAGCAGTCTTAGTAATAGGGTCCCGTTGGCACCCTTCGCGTACAGAACCCTAAAGGTCAGGTTTTAGCAGACTAATTTCTCCTCGGGTTTAAGAAATAAAATTACCAACACTTTTTTAAAGTATAATATTTTATTATATTACTTTTTACAATAATGAACATATTTATAAGCTAATAGCTTATGCTCGCGACTTCGTCCACGTGAACTACATAAATTTCAACCCCCTATATTACTCCCTGAGGGGTTGAGCTGCATGCCAAATTTCAGCCCAATCTGTTTAGTAGTTTCAGCTGTGCGTTGACAGATCAGTCAGTCAGCCACCTTTTCTTTTTATATATTTTGACTAGCTTATGCTCGCGACTTCGTCCGCATGGACTACACAAATTTCAAACCCCTATTTCACCCCCTTAGCAAAAATCCTTTCTTAGCGGATGCCTATGTCCTAATAACTATCTGCATGCCAAATTTCAGCCCGATCTGTCCAGTAGTTTGAGCTGTGTGTTGATAGATCAGTCAGCCAGTCAATCACCTTTTCCTTTATATATTTAGATTAAATTATTGATGAGGCAGGCAGAGGTCAGTACTTTTCTTTTTATTAGGTTGGGGTTATTCAAGGGGCGGACCAACAAATCCCTAAAAGTCCGGCAACGCATTGGCGATTCCTCTGGTGCTGCAAATGTTCATGGGCGGCGGTAATCACTTAACATCAGGTGACCTACCTGCTCGTTTGCTCGCTATCTCTATTAAAAAAAAAGGTAAGTATTGGTATATTTAGTTTGAATATTTATCGGTCATCTAAACATTTATCTCGTGCTATAACATAGTCCTCAAACTTGACCATGTATGTTGTGCCTTTGTGCCAGTGTGCTGTCACCTTTGCTGGCTGAAAAATAAACAATAATTTTGTTTTAAGTTTGTTAACCATTTTAAATTGTCGATTACAGAAAAACTATGTCCCAAACGTTTACAACGTCACATCTGTGTATTTCATACAAGCTCCCTTTATTAAGCAAGCATTTTGACGTTTGATAAATCGTCGTTGATTTGACTAGTAGACCCACCCCTATTATTTAGAAATTGAGCATCATCATCATCATGATCAACCCATCGCCGGCTTACTACAGAACACGGGTCTCCTCTCAGAGTGAGAAGGGTTTTGGCCATAGTCTACCACGCTGGCCATGTGCGCATTGGTAGACTTCACACACCTTTGAGAACATTATAGAGAACTCTCAGACATGCAGCTTTCCTCACGATGTTTTCCTTCACCGTTTAAGCAAGTGATATTTAATTAATTAAAACGCACATAACTCCGAAAAGTTAGTGGTGCGTGCCCGGAATCAAACCCCCGACCTCCGATTAGAAGGCGGACGTCCTTACCACTAAGCTATCACAGCTTTGATAAATTGAGCATAGTTGACACATTTTTAGCACAAAGGTAAACTTACAAATCCACCATTGGTCAGCACAGCCTCTATGATGCCAGCATTGAACGAGGCACAGTTGAGAGATCCTTTATCTTTAGGTACACTTATGAATTTGTTCACCTGCAAATAGAGTCCATGATTACTTCATGCCATAGCCGGTCCACTGCTGAGAACCGATCTCCTCTCAGAACGAGAAGAAGGGGAAGGAAAAGTAGTTTCGATAGTTGCAAAGTGTCGCTACTAGATGGCATTAACAGTCGCTTCAGTACTGAGTGAACATACATATCACAAGTTTCATCTAGGTATACTAATATTATAAATGCCAAAGTGTGTTTGTTTGTCTGTCCTTCCTTCACACTAACTAAGTTGATTTTTGGCATAGAGATAGTTAAAAGGACAGATAGTAACATAGGCTAGTTTTTATCCTGGAAAATCAAAGAGTCAAAATGGGATTTTTGAAAACCTAAATCCACACGGACGTAGTCGCACGCATCAGCTAGTTTTCTATAAGCAAAAGATATGCAAAGAGAAAATTATAAAGCGTCATTTAATATATTAATTATCGAATATTAGTCATTTATCATAGCTATTTAATATATTTTTTTTAATTTTCTTCAGAATACTAACCAAAGCATCTTTTTCTATAATGTAATAAGTTCTTTCATCATCATTTGCATGCTCCAACTTGTCTGCTTCTTTGCCAAATAATACCTGGAATATAACAGTGACAGAATAATACATAATGTTATATGCATCTTTATATCTTGACACACCAAAGGAGCATTTACCATTCCCGTTTTGGGATCTAAGGATAATGGATATAATATACATATGCAGGGTGTAACCAGAATGCTAGCAAAAACTTAGCGTTACTGTTATACTACCTAAACACAATCCAATACCAATAACCATTTGCCTCATTTTGTAGTTTTAGCGATTTAGTATTTTTCAAACCTGCAATGTATAGCGTGCAAAACTCGGGTCAATGCCTCGCCTACAACGCGACATTGACTCCGAGTGACCTACCTAACGTTAACGTAACGTTCTGTTACACCTTTGGTATGTATACAATAGTGCTAACGCAGGCACACCCCACCTAAGCTCTCCTAACAAGAGGCTAGACGACAACAGTCAGTCTCGAGGGTAACGTCAACCAGTTAACACGTCTTTCCGGTTATTTGTTTTCGTAATATAAATTGTGTAGAAACTAATTAAATAGTTTTAGGGAAATAAAATCTTTTTTTAAAAAGCCTTTCCCCAAAGATCCCGTAACAATTTGGTGGCAGCGCGGTGGGATCCTGAACATTCCGGTTTGCCTAAAAAGTGTCGTATACCCCGGGCTCCGCGTAGACCGATTTTTGAACGTTTTTCCGGAAGGAAAACCTAAAAGAAGAAACAAGGACTCTAAAGTGAAAAGTGCTGTGCAAAAAGCTCATAAGTGAAAAGTGTAGTGAAAAGTGCACGAGTCCTGTGTCGGCAGACGATCTCAAATTCGTGAAGTGTTGTTAACCCGTCCGGTGCAACGCCAGGGTGTGACCCTGACCCCACAGAGTTGGAATTCACGGGAGGTCCGGCCGCTTATTCTGTAAACATCTTCGCTTATCGCTGAAGAATGCAGGCGAGCGTCTTGTTTATGTTAACATTCGTCGAACTGTAAGTGTTATCTCTATTATGGTCTACGCGTTATAAATGAACAATATTGAATTGAATACAAAGAAGATTATAGATTGAAAATTATAGATTTAATATTCAAAAGAATTTGAAAGTTTAAAAACTATTAACTTTTGACAAAGTTATATAAAAAGGAATTTATAAAAGGAGAATACATAGAAAGTTGTGGAAGGAACTTATATTTGACATTTTACATTTGACATTTTATATTTTTACAGATTTATTTTACATTTTTGTGTGTACTTTATTTTACTTGTGTGTTTACTCTATTCTATTGATTGTTTTTTTTGTGTTTTGTGTATCAAAGTATCCAGATCGAACTACTAACATAGTTTTACAAAATGCCGAGGTCAGATAAGGTTAGCTTAGACGTCCCACAGAGACCTCAAGACAGTGAGACTAGGTCACCGTCCCCGGTCCTGTCAATTAAGGGCGAAATAGAAGTAGATTTGAACATCTTGTTAAAATTTATAAAACCTTACGATGGGTCACGAGAAACTATTAATTCTTTTATCACGAATTGCAATAACGCTTTCGATTTGGCTACAGAGTCACAAAAGTATATCCTATTTAAATACATTCTAAGCCAACTTCAAGGCAAGGCTGAAATAGCAGCCTCGATTAAGGACTTTACCTGTTTCGAACAACTTAAAGAATTTCTCAAAACCCAATTCAGTCAAAAGAAACACTATTCCCATTTAATCATGGACCTGCAGGAAACAAAACAATTATCCACAGACAGTGTCGTACAATTTTCAACCAAAATTGAGTCAATTCTCACCCAGCTTCTAACAGAGATTACCATGAATTCACATAGGAAGTTAGAAATTCCAGGGCGTACAGCCGCGATGGAGGACTTAGCTCTCCATCACTTCCTTATGGGTTTGCACCCTAGGATTTCGAACATTGTTAGGTGTCGGTCCCCTCGGAACCTAAACGAGGCAATTTCGCTAGCAATCTCGGAAGAAAAGATCCAACAGACATTATATAGAAAAACTGAAAACTACCAAAAGGAAAGAAGGAATTTTCCGGGTCAATTGATGTCAAAACCCCTTCAGGGACAACAAAGAAAATTCTACAAGCCTCCTCAAGGTAATAATTCCTTTATGCCTAGACCCCCTCAGGGTCAGCAAAACCAATTTGGGCCCCGACCCCCTCAGGGTCAACAAGGCCAAAGAAACTTCTATAGGCCTCCTCAAGGCTCATCATATCATCCACAAAGTAACTTTGTGCCCAGACCTCCTCAAGGTCACCAAGGAAACAGATTTCAACAACCATCTTATTTCAATAAACCACACATCAACTTCGTTGATGAAGAAGAGGAAGAAGATGATAGGACTCCTTATGATGAGGAAAATCATCCAGGACCTTCCGTCCCCGACGAACAGGATCATGACGAAACTACCGACTACTATGAGAACGACGAGGATTTAAACATGTAGATGTCACGTCGTCGTGCCGGACGCGACATCACCCAAGTCGTGGCACGAATAGGATTTTCAAAATCAATAACAACAACAACAGGCTATTACCACATATTAACGTACAGACTTCAGGAAGTTCCAGGCCTCTTTCATTATTGCTCGATACGGGCGCATCCATCTGCCTTATAAGAAGGTCCGCCTTAACAAACACCATGAAAGTGTATTCGGAAAATGTGTCAGTAAAGGGAATCGATTCCAAAATCGATTTACCCCTCAAAAGTTTAGGTTACGTGAACCTTAAAATAAAAATAGGAAACGAATTGATATGCCATAAGTTCCATGTATTCAACGAATTACAGATCCCCTATGATGGAATCATAGGATCAGACCTTTTTGCGGCATACAATTGTCAACTAAACTATAATACAAATAGCCTCGAAATCAATCAACACAAGGCATATTTAATTTTCACTGAACCAAAGTACCTTATTACACCAAGATCAGAAACTGTTATCGAATGTTCGGTAGAAAATCCCGAAATAAGAGAAGGAATGATAATAGATCAGAGAATTTCCGAACAGGTTCTTATTTCCAACTGCATGGTTAAAGTGAAACCCAATAAAAGAGTCAACATTACTATATTGAATACTACCGAAGAACCTATTGAAATAAATTCTAATCTAAACCTATTGAAATAAATTGCAGAAAATTCCGTCTCACAACATAAAATTAGTTAACAATTGCCAGAACACGTTAGAGAGAACCGAACGAGTTGTTGATTCTCTCAGGTTGTCGCATTTAAACGACGAAGAGGGCGAACAACTCGTGAATGTTTGTTCGCAATACTCCGATATATTTCACTTACCAGATGACAGACTAACATACACAAACGCGTTGAAACATCAAATCAAAACAAATTCGGACACTCCTATTAACGCAAAATCTTACAGATTCCCTCAATGCCACAAAGACGAGGTTCAAAACCAGATAAAGAAGATGCTAGACCAAGACATAATCCAGCCATCGATATCACCCTGGTCATCACCCATCTGGGTGGTACCCAAAAAAATCGATGCTTCAGGTGAAAGAAAATGGAGAGTGGTGATAGACTACCGAAAACTCAACGATATAACCATTGGAGAATCGTATCCCATTCCACAGATCAACGAAATCCTGGACCAACTAGGAAATAGTAAATACTTCTCTACCCTTGACTTGGCATCTGGGTTCCATCAGATCCGACTAGACCCAGAGGACGCGGACAAAACCGCCTTCACCATCCCAGAAGGGCACTACCAGTTCAAAAGGATGCCATTTGGACTAAAAAACGCCCCAGCCACGTTTCAGAGAATGATTAATACCGTTCTCTCCGGGCTGCAAGGAATTCACTGCTACGTCTATCTAGATGACATCGTCATTTATTCTTACGATCTTAATTCGCACATAGAAAAGTTAAAAAGTGTATTCGATAGGTTACGCCAATTCAATCTTAAACTGCAACCAGACAAATGCGAATTTCTGCGAAAGGAAGTAAACTATTTAGGACATACTATTACAGACGAAGGAGTTAGACCAAATCCCGACAAGATAAAAGCTGTAAAAGAATTCCCTATCCCAAAGAATCAAAAAGATGTAAAATCTTTCCTAGGTCTCATTTCCTACTACCGAAGATTCATTTCAAATTTCTCCATGCTTGCAAAACCACTTACCTCACTCTTGAAGAAGAATACCACGTTCAATTGGGGTAATGAACAACAACTCTCTTTCGAAACTTTGAAAAGTAAATTATTAACAGCACCAATACTTATCTACCCAGACTTTACTAAGCCGTTCATACTTACCTGTGACGCATCAAATTATGCTATCTCTGCAATTTTGTCTCAGGGAGAAATAGGAAAAGATCGTCCTATTGCTTTTGCGTCACGTACATTAAATAAAGCTGAAACAAATTACAGCACTACAGAAAAAGAATGTCTTGCAATTGTTTTTGGTACTAAAACATTTAGACCTTACCTGTATGGAAATACTTTTACCATTGTCACAGACCATAAACCGCTTCAATGGCTTTTCAACTGCAAGGATCCTGGATCACGTTTAGTAAGATGGCGACTCAAATTGGAAGAGTATGATTACAGCATAAAATACAAAAAGGGAAAAGTTAACGCTAATGCTGACGCTTTATCAAGATACCCAGTTAATCCTGTTACAGTAAATCCAGAAGAACTAAATTTAGATGGAGATCTAGAAGAATTACTCATTTCTCCACCATCTTTTGAACTAGATGAAATCTTACCTGATACCGAAGACCAACCAATTATTCCCACTTCTAATCCTCAAATAGAAGACTTCTCTCCATTACCGATTGCCGAAGATCTACCAGACATGTTTGAAACACCGCTGGTTTCGGAACCATTACCACCTGTACCTTCTGTACCATCTCCACCTGAACTCATTGGTTCACCACCTATCGAGCAGATCGATCTACCAAGTAGAGAATTAAGCCCAACTGATGATGATTACTCCACATTTCTGAAAACTGTGTCTGACAAGAATAAAAATTTCAATACGCACATCGTAGAATACAATGAAAGTTTACTGAAATCATCGGTTAAAACATTATTAATACCCACATCCATTGATCTCGATGAGTCAAATCCATATGTTGAAGAAATATTAGGTAATGTTGCGAATTCAAACGAGATTATGGAAGCTGAAAAACAACTACATTCATATCACAAAGTAGAAGCAACTAATAAAACATATTTTCTTCTCTTCACGAAAGTGCACCATTTCGATGAATCACGTTATATTGAAATATTCGAGACTCTGAAACGCGTTAGAAATCAATTATTAATATTTGGAAATATAGATGAAATTGCAATTTCCGATTTCAGAGACCCGTTTGAACAACATTCCTTTACAAAGATATATAATATTATTTTATTTCTTTTCAATAACACTGGTATTAAGGTGAATATATATCACAATAATATAACTTATCCATCTCCTACCGAAATAAAGAAGATTTTACACGATAACCATGATATCCCAGTCGCTGGACATCTAGGATCAGCCCGCATGTTTAGTAGAGTAAAAGATATGTACTACTGGAAAGGAATGCGTAAAGATATAGAAACATACGTCAAAGCCTGCAAATCTTGTCAGGAAAACAAAGCACTAAGGAGGATAAACAGGGCTCCCATGCAAATTACCAGCACTAGTACTGCGCCATGGCAGCGCCTCAGTCTAGATATAGTTGGACCCTTACCAGAATCCGGATTAGCAAAACTAAAATACATACTCACACTACAAGACGACTTAACGAAATTTTCCGTAGCGTATCCAGTTCGTAGTACAACAGCAGAAGAAACGACAGACTGTCTTCTACATTTCATATCTCTTTTTGGAATACCGAAAATGATTCTTACAGACCAAGGTACGAACTTCACGGCAGAATTATTCAAGAAAACCTGCCAATTCCTGAAAATAAAGCAATTATGGTCTTCGCCATATCACCCCCAGACACAAGGTGCATTAGAAAGGAGTCACTCAACCTTAAAAGAATATTTGAAATCCTATGTTAATGAAGGACAGACTGACTGGCCCCGTTACGTCTACACCGCAATGCTAGCGTATAATACAGCTACCCATTGTACTACCAATTACACCCCGTACGAATTGTTATATGGCCATAAGCCATTTATCCCAAATTCTATCTTTGACGAAACTCCTGGAGCCACCTATCCCGAATACGTGAAGATGCTTCAGAATCGTCTTAAATTCTCACAACAAAAAGCAGTTCAAAACATACAAAATTCTAAAAACAGATCAAAAAACTATTATGATTCCCATAGTAGACCACGACAGTACAAAGTAGGCGACTACGTTTACCTGAAAAACCATCTAAGGTTACGCAAAGCCTTATCCCCATTATGGAAAGGACCATATAAGGTCATAAAAATTCTTGGTAATAATACCTTATCCTTGCTAATCAATAGACGTCATGTCACTCATCATTACGATGAGGTGAAATTGGCCGAAACATCCGGAAATACCTAATAGGTTAACGGAAACTACTTATAGGTATTAGTTGTAGGAGAAAAGTTTACCTTTAAAATTAAAAGGTAATTAGATATAGTATAGTATTAATTTCATTTACTTACTCTCGTAAAATTTAATTTAGATTACTTAGCTTAGGTTTAAGGAAAAGACTCTTATCATTTTTAAAATTTAACAAATAAATTCTTGAGAATTACCATTAACATATATTATGAAATTTTCAGTGCTTTCGCCCAACCGCATCAGGAATACATACAACAAATTTCAGCAAGCTCCGGTATTTATTTTGATTACCTGGGAAATGTAAAATTAAACGAAGGACAATTAAATGTTCTAATTCCATTAGATATATCGTTTGTAAAACCACATGTCGAAAATATTAACTCGGTAATTAATACAGTTAGAAACACTTGTAAGAGAACTTCAGTTAGTAAAGAGTGCTATAACATTTTCGAGCCTTTAGCATTACGATACCAAGATATAGTAAAACAATTCTCTGCCATATCTCATTTGTTAGATACAAAAGCCAAACGCAGTGCTTGGTTTGCAGGGATCGGTTCAATTATGAAACACATCTTTGGAACTTTAGACGAAGATGATGCAGTAGTTTTTGATGAAGCAATAGATTCCGTATTGAATAACGAAAAGAAAATATCGTCTTTGGTTAAAGAAAATATTTTAGTTACTAACTCTATAATTAATAATTTTAATGAAACATTCATAAAGGTCCAAGTAAATGAACATCGTCTGAATGAAGCTATTGACAAATTCTCAGCGAAAATAGGAAATTTATCCATCACTGAAGATAAAATTCAATTGCAATTAGATATTAACGATGTATTCACTAGCCTCGAAATGTCTATACTTACATTATCATTCAAACTTGAAGATATCATAAATGCCATAATGTTTAGTAGTCAGAATATATTGCATCCATCAATAATTACTCCAAAACAACTCCACAGGGAACTTATTGATTGCTCTAGACATTTACCTCAAGAATTAGAATTACCAGTCCCACTTGAGATTTCTATGATACATACTATTATGAAAATATCAAAGGTATCGTCTTACTATATGAAAAAACAAATTGATATTCGTATTACAAATACCATTAGTGTCAAGTACACAATATAGATTATATCATAATATCCCCTTGCCTACACCGCATATTCCTGGTAAACCAGAGTCTTTCAGTTTAGTAATTCCTAGTTCGAAATATATCGCAATGACTATTGATAAAAACCACTATTTCGATCTGGACGATTTGAATAACTGTTTAATTATTAATTACGAACATTATATATGTGATGTTGCAAATGTGTATGCAACTGATGGTAAAAGTACTTGTGAAAGCGAATTGTTATCAAAGGTCATTAATAAAATCCCGAACCAATGTGAAACCAAGTTCATATATGGTAAAGTAAATATTTGGAAAAAATTGAATTATAATAGGTGGATATTTGTCCAATCCGAACCAAGTAAAATTATCATAGAATGTCAGAGATTTAAAATACATAAAGAGGACACTTTGTTAGGTACTGGTGTTCTAACCTTACGAGAATCATGCATTGGATACAATAAAAACACAGTCCTTATGACAAATAAACTTGATAAAAATATATCTTTACCTCTAATAACCTTTGATTACAATCTCATTAATGATTCGTGTTGTAATAGGTTTAAATTTGAGAAAATTAAAGATAGTGTGTCCCCTATTCGTTTGGAGAGAATCGATTTAGATAATTTAAAATCCCAAAGGGAAATGTTAAATAAAAATTTCTTCAGCACAGAACTGACAGAAGAGATTCCTCACATAATAAAATACGGGACGCATTACTCAATTCTAACCATAATCATTTCCATTGGTATTGTCGGTGGAGTGATATATATTGTAGTTCGTAAGATATTCAAAAACGTAAATGTAAAGGAAAATAAATTACCGGATAAGAATTTTGAAAATATAGAGTTGGAAGTGAATATTAATCCAAAGGGCGGTGAAGTCGATGAAGTCACAGATAAGTCTATTGGATATCCGAAACTTAAACGGAAACTTTAAGTCTTCTTTATGAAGATAAACTTCGGAAGAAAAACTATCCGAAGTTTACCCCCATGGGGGAGGTGTTACACCTTTGGTATGTATACAATAGTGCTAACGCAGGCACACCCCACCTAAGCTCTCCTAACAAGAGGCTAGACGACAACAGTCAGTCTCGAGGGTAACGTCAACCAGTTAACACGTCTTTCCGGTTATTTGTTTTCGTAATATAAATTGTGTAGAAACTAATTAAATAGTTTTAGGGAAATAAAATCTTTTTTTAAAAAGCCTTTCCCCAAAGATCCCGTAACAGTTCGTTGACCTCTGGCGTCAGTAAGATGTTTATATCGTAAACTTTTACAAAATTATAAGATTATTTTTTTTGCGTTTTTTTGTGGTATCATTTATCAGTAATAATCAGTACTATCATCTGTCTTCGTTTTTGGCAGCATTCTGGTTACACCCTGTATATTAAGAAAAAACCAGTCAAGTAAAAGTCGGGCTCGTACACGAAGGGTTCCGAAGGAAGTTAATGACAGACAGTGCCATCTTGATGTGATTTAGTAAACTAATTATTTATTTGGTCAGGAATAAAACAAATCTTTTTATTTTTGTTTTATTATTAAAAAAAATTAAGATCAATTAATTCACAGTTTCCAGATTTTTTCCTTTACTTGCATTTTTAGGTAGACATGTACCTTTATGTACACACATGAAAAAAAATCTTTTTCTAATTGTCACATACCTACAGAGCTTGAATATGATTTTTTTGTAATAGGAGGTAATTTTTAGGCCTAATTATTTATTAATTATAATAATATTATGCATTATATTATTTATTAATTACTATAAATAATAATCATGATTAATAAATCATTTCTGTACACTCAAGATTAGGCTAATATTGGGGCCAATTCTCTTGTACACAATTTTTAAACCTAAACTAAATTAACAGGTCTAAATTTAGTCTATCCTTTTCTGCAAACAACATTATGAAAGGGATAGCTATAGATTTAGATGTATTATTTTAGTTTAGTTTAGAGATTGTGTACAACGGAATTAGCCACATTGTTTCGGCCACTGCTCTTTCATAATTCCAGATCAAAAAATGTCTATTGTAATTATTACCTTCCACAGAGTAGATTTTACAAAGAGCAACATGTTAAGTAGTTTGATCTCTCGCTTGCTGTTTCTTTCTCTTACAAAATATAAATCCAGGATTCTTGTTCCAACATCGCACCCCATTTCCGACAATCTGCAAACATAAACGTTTATTGCCACTGGCCCCTATGACACGGGATTTAGGGGTCAGGATTCCAGAGAAATGAACTGTACTGAGTTATTAAATAAAGTAAATATTATTATATTATTATGTATTATTAATTTGTATAACGCTTCGAAGATTTTGGCCTACCCAGTAGTCAGCCTTGACTTGACAGTTGTACTGATAACATAATATGTAGAAAATTATGTAAATAACTATCTTATACCCGCAACTTCGTTCGCGTGGACCATACAATTTTCAAACCCCCTATTTTCCCAGCTTAGGGGTTGATTTCTCAAAAATCCTTTCTTAGCGGATGCCCACGTCATTATAGGGAGCTGCATGCCAAATTTCAGGCAGATCCGTCCAGAAGTTTGAGCTTGCGTTGATAGATTAGTCAGTCAGTCAGTCAGCTTCTCCTTTTATATATTTAGATAAAAGAGCGTGGATTTGAATTGCAGCTCGCGCCAGCAATGTGCTAGATTGCAATTACTTTTATAGAGAAACATAATATTGTAAAAAATCAAATCTATGAAAAGAGAAAACCCGGAGTTTCTTGCTAGTACTTTTAGATTTTTAAAAATCCTGGGGAAAGTGGATTTACGGGGATAACAGTAGTCTATGTGGAGCAAGCTATAAGGTTCAGATCTGTAAGCACACTCTGACTTTGCTTAGTCAAAGTCAAAGTGCGCTCTATAGATTTCACCCTTAGTGTATCAAGTAGATGTTGACCGCAACTTCGTCCATGTGGATAAATCCACATGGACTTCTTCTTAAATCCTGTGGGAACTTTTGTTTTTCCAGGATCAATAACAGCCTGTTTTTCTCCAGGATGCAAGCTATCTCAGTACTACATTTCGTGAAAAGCTAGCAGACAGACACTCACACATTCTAATTTATAGCATTACCATGGATAGGTACTATGTTCTATTAAGAAAAAGAAAGAAGTTTACATATGTAATCAAATTCATTGATTTTAAATTTTACAGATTAGTAGTCAGTAAAACAACAGAGTACTTACTTAGTTTGTAGCTCATGGATAGAATGTGATCGGCTCTGGCAGTACTGAACGATTTCTGAAAATAATAGGGCGTAGAGGGCCAACGATACCTCCCCTTTGCCTTTACTTAGGGGTTTGTCCAATATGGATGTTTTTGACCTACTAGACGACATTGTTTTGATAGTGCTACGTGAATTATATTAAAATTACTAATAGATAAAACTATTTACATTGAAACGTTCTCTTGTGGTTTTTTGTAATTTACAAATATTCTGAGATGGTAGAACTAAATATACATCACATATACATCCTACTCTATGGAACTAAAATCGTGTACCACGTAGTGATTATATGATTATATACTCCTTGTACCAATCCGGATTACTGGTCTGTGGTACCAATCGTACTTTTCACCACAGACCAATAACATATTTTTCACAGATCAATAACATCACAGAACACTATAAGAGGCCCCGTAACGTAGATAGAGTAATACAGGTAGATGCAGGAACGTTTGCTTTCTCATTCGCACTAAACAGAGAGCACAGATAAAGTTACTCATATGATAAACAGAGACGCAGCTAACCTATTTTTTGTCCCTTATCGTGTAACTGGTTTTTTTCAAGAATTTGTTTCATACTAGGAGTACTTTCAATTTTCAAAGATAACTATACCAAGTGGGGTATCATATTTTATTTTACCTGTAAATTCTAAAACAGGTTTTTATTTATTTTTATGCATAATAGTTTTTGATTTATCGTGCAAACTGTCCAATAAAATACCCGAGTACGGAACCCTCGGTGCGCGAGTCTAAGTCGCACTTGGCCGGTTTTTTTGGAAATAAAATATAGCCTGTCACTTAGGAATAATGTAACTTTCTAGTGAAAGAATTTTCAAAATCGGTTCAGTAGTTACAAAGATTACTGCCTACAAACAAACACTTAAATTATAATAATCATCATGATCAACCCATCACCGGCTCACTACAGAGCGCGGGTCTCCTCTCAGAGTGAGCAGGGTTTTGGCCATAGTCGACCACGCTGGCCATGTGCGGATTGGTAGACTTCACACACCTTTGAGAACATTATGGAGAACTCCCAGGCATGCAGGTTTCCTCACGATGTTTTCCTTCACCGTTAAAGCAAGTGATATTTAATTAATTAAAACGCACATAATTCCGAAAAGTTAGAGGTGCGTGCCGGGATCGAACCCCCGACCTCCGATTAGAAGGCGGACATCATAACCACCAGGCTATCACTGCTTTAAAAAAAAAAAAATAATACGAACGAATAATTAATTTAAAAAAAAAAAAAAACATACAGTCGAATTGAGAACCTCCTCCTTTTTTTGAAGTCGGTTAAAAAGAGCAACCGTCGAGTTTCTTGCTGGTTTATTTGAATAATGATATTTATATTTTATTTACAGGCGCGAAGAACTGATTCACCCGCGTATGTTTTAATTGTAAAGGAGAATGTTCAAGAAATGCACAATTATTGCATTCCCGGAGCATCGTCACCGTCGCAGAATATATCAGCAGAGGTAATTATACAGGGTGTTACCAGAACGCTGGTAAAAACGAAGACCGGACAGGATAGCACTGATGATTACTGTAACTGTTCTGTACTCGACTGATAAATCAAAAACTTTTACACAAAAATTTATTTGTTCATAAACACATTTTAGTTTTTTTCAAATTTGTAACCACAAATTCGCGGTTTTCGGATGTTTCCCTTTACTTGTGCTATAGACCTAATTGCCTGCCCATGATTCTAAGTCAACGGGAAGTACACTATAGGTTTTCTTGACAGGCACGACAGACGGACAGACACACAACGAAGTGATCATATAAGGGTCCATTTTTTCCTTTTGAGGCACGGAACCCTCAAAATTGCAGTTAGAAATCTCAGATAAATCGGTGTACACATTGCGTACATTCTGAGATCGCACTCGCCGTTTTAGGTCTATGTGTCAACTGACATGTAAAAAGTACGGTCCACCTTTAAAATAACGACTAAAATCGTACTAAAATGGCGAGTGAGATCTCAAAATATATGCATTATACATAGAAAACAACCGCACTGAATTGAGAACTTTCTATTTGCTGGATCTGAACAATCCTGAGCGTGTAAGCATTTTTGAGAAATCTAAGTTTAATAACTAAAATAAAACGACATATCATAGTAATTAGTAATTAACAAAAAACTTTATTATAGGTATTTATCAAGCATTTGTAACAGCGCTATGAAACGATACTTATACATAATGAAATAAATAATTTTACAATAAAAAAAATTCTCCAAATTCACAATAAGTAGGTATTTAGGTCAGATACAAATGATACAATATACAGACATAGGGTACCTATCAATCAGAACACGAGGCTCATGACTGACTGCTCACTGTACAAAAAATCGGTCAAGTGCGAGTCGGCCTCGCACACAAGGGGTTCCGTAGTATCGTACCTACAAGATTATGTATGTACTTTTAATTTATATGGCGGCCATTTTGAAATTTATTTAATTAGATGTTATATAAAAAGCTGATAGCCTAGTGATCCGCGTCCGCCTTCTAATCGGAGGTCTGGGGTTCGATCCCGGGCACGCACCTCTAACTTTTCGGAGTTATGTGCGTTTTAATTAATTAAATATCACTTGCTTTAACGGTGAAGGAAAACATCGTGAGGAAACCTGCATGCCTGAGAGTTCTCCATAATGTTCTCAAAGGTGTGTGAAGTCTACCAATCCGCACATGGCTAGCGTGGTTAGACTATGGCCAAAACCCTTCTAACTCTGAGAGGAGACCCGTACTCTGTAATGAGCCGGTTATGGGTTGATCATGATGAGATGTTATAGGGGCAATAGAAATACACAATCTGTGACACGTGTCTGCTAAAACAACTCTACCTATTACGGTTCATGAGATTACAGCCCGCAAACAGACGGACAGCGGAAGCTTAGTAATATGGTTCCGTTGCCACCCTTCGTGTACGGAACCCTGAACGCACGATTGTAAACAAAGTCTTAGCCTTTTAAAAGTAGGTATTTGATTAGTATGTTATCGAAACATCGTTTTTGTATGGCCTCGACTTGAAGGGCAAAGTGACGAATAAATTTATGTTCAAGGCGACAGCTAACATAATATATTTTCCACACAATTACATACATTTAAGTCTAATCAAGCTCATATAAACGAGCTAGGTTTTTGAATTTGCAGCAGTCTAGAATCTAGATGCAAATGTATAGCCGCGATGTTGTCAGTCATCATCATGATCAACCCATTACCAGCTCACTACAGAGCACGGGTCTCTTCTCAGAGTGAGAAGGGTTTTGGCCATAGTCTACCACGCTGACCATGTGCGGATTGGTAGACTTCACACACCTTTGAGAACATTATGGAGAACTCTCAGGCATGCAGGTTTCCTTAAGATGTTTTCCTTCACCGTTAAAGCAAGTGATATTTAATTAATTAAAACGCACGTAACTCCGAAAAGTTAGTGATGCGTGCCCGGGATCGAACCCCCGACCTCCGTTTAGAAGGCGGACGTCTTAACCGCTAGGCTATCACAGCTTATATGTATGTCGTCAGTGAATAAAATAAATTGTTCTATTGCCAATTTTTGATGTCATTATGCAATGGCAATATTTCCAATCATTTTTCTTTTCTTTACCTTTATACATGGGCCAGGGTGTGATTAGAACGCGTCGGTAGCAAAAACGAAGACAGTGATAGTAGTCCTACTGATGATTACTGATAAGATACCACAAAACGCGAAAACTAAATTAACAAAAAAACTTGTAAGTATTTAAAAGTTTGCAATGTATTGCAAATAAAACATCTGACTGACGCTAGAGGTCGTCAACGAACGTTGCGTAGATAGTTACCGCGGGGTAAATGCCGCGTCATAAGTGGGCCATTGACCCTGAGGGCTCGCTATACATTGCGGGTTTGCAAAATACTAAATCACTAAAACTACAAAATGAGGCAAATTGTTATTAGTATTGGATTGTGTTTAGGTAGTATAACAATAACGCTAAGTTTTTGCTAGCGTTCTGGTTATACCCTGTATTTATGTATTAGTACGCTGTAGTTTTACAGCAATATTATAGCCCGTTTAAGAGTCACTTAATATTAATCGTTTTGCCCGTAACTGGACGGTATTGTTTCTCGCAGTCACTGCCCTAAAGACCAAAATTATTATTAAAACACAAAACACCAAACACAAATTATTATAAAAACATTAAATTAATCTTAAATGTAGGTATATTTTATACTTATGGTACCTACGAGTTATAACACAAGATCGCGCCAAATTTCTAGTTCGTTCTGAAGGTTCGTTCAAATTGAGGGAATTAGGTAAAGTTTGTACTCGTACTTATCGCCCGCGACTTCGTTTCCGTGGGAATTTCAAAAAATCCGGCTTTACTCTCCTTGTCTGCATTATAAAGGCAACTTCTGAGCAAAATTTTACCTTTCTAGGTCTAATCTCGCCTAGGTTCTTGGTGGTTGATAAGTCTTTCAGTGAGTCGGGACTTTCTTCTTATCTAGACTAGATACCTATTTAGATTTACGGCCCATTTATTTAATGTTCAGAGCGTGCTAGTAGTTTGGAGCGATCTAATACACAGTACGCAGTCGAAAGTAATGTACATCAACCTTGAGGAGATATCAGATTTGTAGAGCGTTGTCCCTGTCGTTGTGACTGACAAAAGGTCATATAGGTATGAGTGACAGAGACAACGCTCTACAAAGCCGAAATGTCATTCTAAAGGCCGATGTAAAATACTTTTGGACGCGTACTGTGCCGTCCGTTAACTATAAAAGGTCCAAAGCACTGCCTAAAGGAGACCTGTCTAGAAAAGGAGTCGACGGACGACCCGCCGGCTTTTTTTATACTGAGATATTTAAGAGAAGTTCCCAAGCACGCTCCCCGCCGCTTTCCATACAAACGTAGTTTGTTCTCATTTGAATATCATTAGGTAACCAACCAAACTTTGTTGTAGACACGTTCTTAAAACAAATCTGTTTATGGTTTGCCATATAACCTAAAACATGTAGTTTTAAAGTTACACACAAATCTTTGAGCCCGTGTAACTATAAATCTACATTTTTTTTACAGAAATCTGGAAAAATCATACACACAGATATTCATTTCTAGAATGTGACTAGCTCGAAATTTCAGTCTAGTGCTGACGTCACTAAAATGGTGGCCACGCGCATCAGCAATTTGCGGGACTTATACTAGGTCCCTATTCAAATGTCTACTCTTTTTTTGATATTTCAATGTTTCAAAGCTATCTGTAATCAGTCATTGAATCGACTTTTATCAGATTGTTATGAGTGCATTTAGAACTAAAATTCTTTGTGTGGAGCGCGCTTTGTATAAACTCCTAAAGTGCTAGCCGCTAGGTAGTACATACTACATATGTATGGCATTAAATTTTTATAGTTCACGGACGGCATGACTACTGAGCAAAACCAATTGTTTAAATAAAACATTTTATTAATTCCAAGACACATACATATTGTTATGTATATTGTATTCCTATAATATAATAAAATAAATTATAATTAGGTATACTTATATTTTTTTGCATCGGACAATGTAAAATTACAAAGCAAAAAGTACATAAATAAATAATAAGTATTACTTATTCTTAAAGTACATAATATTATGTATTTATCATACTGAGTGATTGGTAGTAACTATGACTGCAACATTTGTTTATTAAAAAAAATTTATTCACAGTAAAAAAAGATACATACAGGGTGTAATCAGAACGCTGGCAAAAACGAAGACAAGTGATAGTAGACTGATGATTACTGATATGATACCACAAAAAAAAAACGCAAAAAGAATTATTAAAAATCCTACAATTTTGTAATTGTTTACGATATATTGCAAATAAAACACCTGACTGATGCTATGAGTCAATGATTGTTGCGTAAGTAGGCCCCTCGGTCTCAATGCTGCGTCGTAGGCAGGGCATTGACCCGAGTTTTGCACGCCATACATTGCGGGTTGGAAAAATACTAAAACTACAAAATGAGGCACATGGTTATTGGCATTGGATTGTGTTCAGGTAGTATAACAATAACAATAAGTTTTTGCTAGCGTTCTGGTTACATCCTGTATAAAATGTCTCCTCACGCGCCATTTTAACTCTATGGGTCAGCTGTCATGTCAAAAGTACGGTTCACCTTTAAAATAAGGACTAAAATCGTACTTTTGACATTAAATTTGACACAAAAAAATAAAATGGCGCGTGAGAAGTTAAATTTTACGCGTTATGCTGTCTATTACAAAAACACTTAAGATTGCAGTCACAAACTAAACAATATTTGAGTTACATATTATTAGTTATATCCTTTATATTGAATTCAAATCAGTGGGATTCTTTACATTACTTTTAAGGTTTAACGCAGGTACAAAAATTTTAACTACTTAACTAACTACTACAAAGTAGTTTTTTTAGTCAGTTGTTAGTATATCTTATATGTAAAACTAATGTTTGTCTGTCTGTCTGTCTGGTCGTTACCTATGCATTCACGCATCTTTCAACCGATTGATTTGACTTGTACAGTTGTTGTCGGCACTTACTGACATAGTACCATCAACGTACAATAGGCGTGCGAGTTTATTGCAATGCATACCGGACATTAGCTAGGTAGTTGTTAGTAAAAATAAAACTAAAATAACATTTTTAACATTTTTTTTAATGTGGACAACAATAACGAATCTGTGTTTTAAACTCTTTGGTCTGTCTTGTCTATGGATATTTAAGATTGCTTTTGTAAATCGTGATAATGCTATTGATTATTATTATTGAATAATTTTCGTATATATATATATATATATACAGATAAATAAAACTAAGCTTTGCTGGCAGAATTTAGATAAATTATTATTATTGGCACTATTGAAAGGAAAAATAAAGATGGCAATACACTCACGACTCACGTCTGTTTGTAATGTAGTTCTATTCTTAGAAAATACGTTTGTTACAATGTAAATTGAATGTGTTGTCACCTTTATCGACTTTGGTATAACGCGTGCCAATAAAGAAACGAATCGAAGCGATACTAATCATTCTGTCTCATTCACACACTATACAAAGGTACACTGTGCAAGTGAGATCGAATGATTAACATCACTCTTTTTGGTTAGTTTCTTTATTGTTTTTTTTTTCAACTGACTTTACGGCTCTGGTTATGGATTCTAGCCTTTTTGAGTTCTCTTTACTGGTACGCGTAGGAGATGTACAATATCACTATAAGGTATATACATATGTACACAAAACTAAAACTAATAATTAAAAGATCGACACCAGTCATTAACATTATTATTAGTTTAGTTTTGTGTGATTCTTATTTCTTACTATCTTTTAATGCCAAAAAGTTCAATCCAAAAGTTCAAGTCCAATCGCCAAGTAAAAAACGGACCAACTATTATACTAGATTTACGAGTATCAGTACCAAAACTGTCAAAACAAAATTTCTTTATTCCCCAGTTAAATGTTACTTTGCGGTTGGAAAAAGCGCGCCTAAGTTATCTTTAGAATCATAAGTTTCTACAATGATTTCTTGATTCTTTGACATCACTAATATGTTTTTCTACATTAAAAGTGTGCCTCTACTCATAACTTTTATTTTTTGTTATTGATGCGCAGAGAATATTATATTTTTATAGTGAAAACTTATAATTCAACTTATATGCGTCAACATAAAAAAAACCTTGTGCAAACTGTATATCTTATCTACACATTTAATAAAGTTATACTTATGTAATGTGATACGTTAATTCTAATAATATTATAATATATGAGTCAATATTTACATTTCATATGTTTTAAGTCTAAACCTGCTAACTATCAAAATACACAGTAGGTACTTAATTTCGCACAGCCAAAAAAAACTTTTGAACTAAAATACATATTTAAATACTATGCGATTCAAATGTCTACTGTAAACCATTGAAAAGATACTTATAGAACATACATTGACTTTGCTCAGGCTTAGGCTGAGATCTATAGAGCACACTTTGACTTTGCTTGCTCAGACTTAAGATTGAGTTCAAACAAGACAGGTTTATGTGAGCGATATAGTCTCGTTTTAACCCTGTGTTAAGTCTAAGCTAAGTCTGAATGCGCTCTATAGACCTCAACCTTAGACCAAACACAAAATCCGTTTCCGACAAGTGTGGATAGCTTCATATGAAATGTTCTGTCACTGGAATATTTGACAATCGACAAGTGGGAACAGGCGGTTAACTGTTTTAAATATGAGCAAAGTCAAAATATATTCAATAGATGTGTTCCTCTTTTTTGTGATGTAAGTGCGATTTACTGAAAGAAAAATCTATTCCGTATTTTTTTTTTTTTAAGAATATTAGCCATGTTAAATGACTAATATTCCCCTTTCCTCTCCAACTAAGCGTCAAGCTTGTGCTAGGAGTAGGTACGACAATAGTGCAACGGGCGGGATTTGAACCGTCGGACCTTTCGGTTTTCAGTCCACTCCTTTACTGGTTGAGCTATTAAAAATTTAGTTACTTAGCAAGTTTAAACCACAAACTTAATAATAAATATTTGTGTCTAACAACAGGTAGACTGTACAGTTTCTGCCTCAAGCAGATTAAAGTCCATACCATTGGGACGGTTGAAGCCCGTCTTGATCCCGTCCCACCCGTCCTCCACTTTGTACTCACCAGTCTGTATACGGTTGTATACCTCCTGAGCTACAAGGATAAATGCCTGCTCCACGTTGGAACCTGTTTTTGCTGAGGTCTCTACGTGGTGTAAACCTGTAAGATATTTAGGTTTGAAAATATTATCCTGTAAGATATTTTTTAGGTTTGAAAATATTCTCCTGTAAGATATTTAGGTTTGAAAATATTATCCTGTAAGATATTTAGGTTTAAAAATATTATCCTGCAAGATATTTAGGTTTGAAAATATTATCCTGCAAGATATTTAGGTTTGAAAATATTATCCTGCAAGATATTTAGGTTTGAAAATATTATCCAAAAAACTGTAGCTATATTATAAAGGAAAGAAATTAGTATAGCGCTCTCTCTGTTATGTAATCCCATACAAATCACAGAGTCAAAACACTTGGTGGGCTTTAACCCTTTTGAGTCACCATAAAGGTGTTAAAAATCTTACTACAAAGTATAAAGTCAGGCTGACATACATAAACGTAAAAGCCTTTTAATAAAAGATTTATATAAAAAAAAAGTGTAAAGTCAAATTTTTTATATTTTCTTCGGAATAGTATTAGAAATCACGTCATGCCAGACACAGTATAGTGGCCAACCCCTGCCAGACACCCTTAAACTTCTAAACTTTAAGAGCGTCTGGCAGGCGGTTGCTAGAGGATTAGACAAGGAAGTGTAAAGTGGAGGCAAACACAATAGATCAGAGACAGTCACAGTGATACGTGGCAATTAGCCTATGTACCCCTGCATGTAAGCTAACTTTGTACCTAATTACGTCAAAATCGGTCAAATTGTTGGGCCGTGAAAAGCTAGCAGACAGACAGACACACTCTCGCGTTCAAAATTTAAAAAAATTATTCAAAATAGGTAATATTTTGACAGTCGGTTGTTGTATTTGTAAGATATAGTGGTGATAGGTAATTATTACGCCAACTTAAAACTAAAGCTACAAGGGTTCCAAACGCGCCCAGGTCTGTCAATTATAATATTATTAAGTATGGATCATGTGAATAAAATATGTTCCATAATACTATGTAATTAAATGCAAATTGCTACAAATGTGTCCATAACTCAATAATTAATCATCTCTAATGAGACATGTTACATGCCCTTGATGTAATAGCTATGTTATAAGTTGTAGCTGTTACTTGCTGATAATACATATAACTCAACAGGCAAATGATTCAGTAAGGAAAAACAATATATCACTACTCACTACCCACATTATAAATGTGAGAGTGTGTTTGTTTGTGTTTTTGTGTCTTTCAATCACATTGCAAGGGAGCAACAGATCAATGGAAGTTTTCCATGGATATAATTGAATAAATACCTGGAGAGTGACATAGGCTACTTTTATACAGACTCTAACATTCAGGTATAATCTAAGTATATGTATAAAAGGAAAAGGTGACTGACTGACTGACTGACTGATCTATCAATGCACAGCTCAAACTACTGGACGGATCTGGCTGAAATTTAGCATGCAGATAGCTATTATTATGTGGATGCTTGGATGCTTATAAGGGATTTTTGAAAATTCAACCCCTAAGGGGGTGAAATAGGGGTTCGAAATTTGTGTAGTCCACGTGGACGAAGTCGCGAGCATAAGCTAGTCTAAATATATAAAAGGAAAAGGTGCTGACTGACTAACTGATTTATCAATGCACAGCTCAAACTACCGGATGGATCAGACTGAAATTTGGCATGCAGATAGCTATTATGATGTAGGCATCTGCTAAGAAAGGATTTTTGTAAATTCAACCCCTAAGGGGGTGAAATAGGGATTTGAAATTTGTTTAGTCCACGCGGACGAAGTTGTGCGCTTTAAGTTATAATACAATTATTGTACTTGTTTTTATCCTTATTTTATTTCTATTTAGAATCTAAATTTTATTTTATACTAGCTGACGCCCGCGACTTCATATGCGTGGATTAAAGTTTCTAAAAATCCCGTGGGAACTCTTTGATTTTCCGGGATAAAACGTAGCCTGTCACTCTGCAGGTCTTTGACTATACCCATGCAGAAAATCACGTCAATCCGTTGCTTCGTTGCGACGTGATTGAAGGACAAACCAACAAACAAACACACTTTCACGTTTATAATAGGGGTAGTGACTAGCTGATGCCCGTGACTTCAGATGTGTGGATTTAAGTTTTTAAAAATCCTGTGGGAACTATTTGATTTTCCGGGATAAAAAGTAGCCTATGTCTCTCTCCAAAAATCGCGTCGATCCGTTGCTCCGTTGCGACGTGATTGAAGAACAAACCAACAAACAAACACTTTCACATTTATACCTAATAGGGGCAGTGATTTGACCTCTGTAATAATATACAGTTTGCCTGAAATAAAGAACATTACTATTATTAGTATTTATAAGCTAGTGTTAGTATATAAGTATGGATAACAAAGTAAAGTAATTACCATTCTCCTCAGCAAACATTCTTGCTTCCTCGCACGAGACCTCCCTCCAAGCCCCGTTCTTGTTATCAGTTCCAACCAGATCCACTTTACATCCAACTAGAGCGAAGACAGGCCTGTGTGGCTCAATATGCCTCTTAGCCTCCATCATCCAAAGAGGTATATGCTCAAAACTTGAACGGTTACACACATCGTACACTAGAAGTGCCCCCACTGAGTTTCTGTAGTAGGATTTTGTGATGGATCTAAATCGCTCCTGCCCAGCGGTGTCCCACAGTTGGAGCTTAATTCTTGTACCATCTTGCACTTCGATGATCCTTGCGAAAAAATCTACTCCCACTGTTGGATCGGAGAGCTGAAAAGTCACCATCATTATCAACTATTGCCGACTCTATAGTAATCATGGGTCTCCTCTCAGAATAAGAAGGGTTTAGGCCATAGTCTACCACTCTAAGTTAAAAGTGCAGATTGGCACACACCCATAAGAACATTATGGAGAACTAGCTGTTGCCAGCGACTTCGTCCACATGGAATTAGTTTTTTAAAAATCCCATGGGAACTCTTTGATTTTCTGGGATAAAAAGTAGCCTATGTCACTCTCCAGGTCTTTATCTATACCCATGCAAAAATCACGTCAATCCGATGCACCGTTGCGACGTGATTGAAGGACAAACCAACAAACAAACACACTTTCGCATTTATAATAAGGGTACTGATTCTCCAGCAAGCAGGTTTTCTCAATATGTTCACAGTTAAAACAAGATTTAATTGCATGAATAGCCCATTTCGAAAGGTTTGAGGTGTGTGCCCGAGATCAAACCCACAACCCCCAAAAATAGGAACTATTAGGCTATCACCACTCTAAAGTCGTGCGATATTCGAATTTTTGGTTGAACTACTTATGTTTACACACAAGTTTCATATTTCACCTTTACATCTATATTGGTTTCAAAATAAAATAACTGTAACAAATAGATAGACTGACGGAATAATACTGATTTGATTTCATAAAAATGTTCTCAGTTTCTTACTTACAAGTATGGAACACTTACAACAACAACAAATAGGCAGCCCTACATATAAAGCAACAATGAAATAAATATAGAATTTAAGTAGTAGAAACGTAATTAACCAAAAAATTGATGCGTAATTAATTCCCTTAATCCGAGAACATGTTATACAACAACAATAACAATGGGAAACACTTACCTCCGCGAATTTCCCTTCCGTAAAGTACTTTAGCAAGGAACTTTTGCCCACTGTGCTGTCTCCGATTAGGATAAGCCTAAATTGATAATCGAATATTGGGTCAACCATTTTCCTAACATACAATACGGAACAAACAAAGGTTTCGTCGATTTATTTTGCGTTTCGCGTATTGAATTAATTTTAGAGATGAGAATGACTGACAAACTGACAATGACAAGCATCAAGTGACAAACCGTAGATCGTGCCGTAGATAGAGAAAAACTGGAAAAAACCTTGGAATTTGGAAAAAATAGGAAAAAACCATGACAAACCTATGTGTCAAACCCGTCAAACCACAGATAATTTGAGTGACAAAACCGCGTACTTTTGTCAGTGCTTTGACGTATGAATTTTGACACTTATTTGATTTAAAGATTTAAATGGCGCGTGAAAAGTCATTTTTTACGCATTATACAGGAAACAATTTTTAATAAAAAAATGTTTAAACCAAAGTTATAATTGTTTAAATAAATAATTACACATTACAATTTTAACTGATGCATTCTTTGATTTATTTTAAATTAGAAGATTTAGTGTTTCGCGTTATTAAAGGTAACCTAAAATAATAGGGGATTGACAAGTCCATCCACTGTCCAAGACCCATCACCCACCAAGTGACATTTTCTAAAACTAGCGTCTGGCGGCATTTGCTGTTGCATTAATAATAGAATATCTTTCCAGTAAATCGTCACATTCACAACATTTACATTTAAATAATTGGATGTTGATTAATCATGCTATGTCACTTGTTAAAATTATAACTATGAAAGTTCTCGGTTATTCAGCTAAGTGTCTATAAGAATTCGTGTCACTGTGGTTTTGTTACGAAAAACATGAGTTTCAGCCAAGCACTTGCTAAAATTAAGGAGAATGAAGAAATCCGAGCTAAGTCGACGCCTATCGGTATACACATTACTTATTATTTTGCTAATTTTACGTGTGTTATGGAGGTTATTTAACTATTGTTTTTTTAGCCATGGTGGCGCCGGAACTCAAACAGAACAGTGAGGATACAGAGATAACAAAGGCTTGTGCGGTTTTGGGGTGCGACGAATCTAAAAACTTCAATTCAGATTCATTCTTCAGGTATGTAAACATCACTACATGTATAAATGCGAAAGTGTGTTTGTTGGTTGGTCCTTCAATCACGCCGCAACGGAGCAATGGATTGATGCTTGAAATGCACATAACTTCAATTAGAATCGGATAGTTCAGAAAAATTAGAGGTATGCCCAGGATTGAACCCCAGACCCTCCTAATAGGAGACAAAAATCTTAACCACCAGGCACATCAAACCCGTGCTCATTAGTGGCCCAGTTTGCATGGATGGGTTGAGACTTCACTGGAATAACCAACTTAGTCATAAGATGTGTATGTGTGTGTTTTTTTTCTTTCTTTCTTCTACAAAAAGTTGCTACTTGTAAAATCTATATATTTCATACACATAGATTTTACTACTAGCCGATAGCTGACTACTAAGAAAAAGCTGACTCAACCGACTGATTGACTGACTGATCTATCATCACACAGGTCAAACTATTGGACGGATCTGCTGAAATTTGGCGTGCAGATACGTATTATGACGTAGGCATCCGCTAAGAAAGGATAACCACTAAGGGGGTATAATACGGGTTTGAAATTTGTGTAGTACATGCGGACTAAGTCGTGGGCATAAGCTAATATTTGATAGGAGCAAAGAATAAAGCAATAAAAAACTTTTCAGGTTTCCCGAGGACCCGAGCTATAGACAAATATGGACAGACCTCACTGGCAGGAACAACTGGACTCCCACCGACTATTCCTACATTTGTGTTCAACATTTTTCCGTAGACTGCTTTGAGTGTGACGCACATAACGCTGTGGTTCTCAATAGCAAGGCTGTTCCTTCGTTGAAATTGCCTAAACATGTTTTAGAGGTACTATTAATAATCTTTATTTGATAAAAATTTCAAGGTAAACATTAAGTTAACCATGGTAGTAGCAGTGCAAAGTTCCTGGCTCCCAAAATAGGATTCCTTGTGCTACGGGAAGCCAGTCTTTCGCCTGACTATAAGTAGGTACAATTAATGTAAATTATACCTTACTCATAAGTACTTAAACATATTACAGTTAAAAAACAAATCAGTAGTTTTCTTAGTAGATGTAGGTAGATAAAAAACCAAAACAAAAAAGTATTGATTTTTAAACCTATTTTAAGATAACTTGCAGTATGCAGCAGAAAGTAATGTACCTATAGAACGTGATAGCATATTTGTAGAGCATTGTCCCTGTCGTTGAGACCGACAAAACGTCATATAGGTATGAGTGACAGACAACGCTCTACAAAGGCGAAATGTCATTCTAAAGGCCGATGTAGGAACATTACTTTCGGCCGCGTACTGTAGTAGTTTTTTCTCTAAAAATACTTTTCCCAAACACCTGTTCAACCCTTTTCGCGCGCTTGATTTCGGTGGCAACCATCATGCCTCTCACCTTTCTCATACAATGCTAGGTGAAAGCAACCTTTGCTTTTCACCTAGCATTATAAACCCACATGTGCCGGCAACTTCAGTCGAGCGTACTGCGTGCCCTTATCGTATTTGTGTGAATATATGAGATAGAGTGTCGATCGTAGCGTGTCTACTAATAATAATTTATATATGTAAATTTAAAAAGCTTGAAATAAAATAAAATTAATTACGTGCTAATTATTTTATTTTATTTCATGCTTTTTTAATTTTAAATTTAATTTATGTAAAACTACCCACAATACTCATTTAAAAACCTTTTTTGTAGGTGGAATATATTGATGAAGAATCACTTGACAATGAATATGAAGATGATTATGATGATGATGAAGAAAAAGAAGATCAAGATTATGAGATGAATAATGAAGTAGAAAATAATATAGAATATGAAGAACATTTACATGAGGAACATCTCGATGAAGATAGTTTTAGTGATGAATACAATTATCCACAACAACAACATCAAAATCAACATCAAACGCCACAACAAAATCTACTACAACATCAACAACAAAATCAACTACAACATCAACAACAACAAAATCAACTACAACAACAACAAAATATTTCTAATTATGTTCAGAAAAATGTTTCTAATATAAGACGTTTACCAAATGGTACACCCAATTACGTAACTGAGAAAGCAAGTACTTCCCACACCACTGCCAAGAAAGTCGAACAATCAAATAAAATGAGAGAACAGGAAAGAATCAAAGAACAGGAAAGAATCAAAGAATGGGAAAAAATCAAAGAACAAGAAAAAATTAAAGAACAGAACAAAATAAAAGAACAGGAAAAGATAAAAGAGCAGGAAAAGATAAAAGAGCAGGAAAAAATTAGGGAACAGGAAAAATTCAAAGAACAGGAAAAAATCAAAGAACAGGAGAATCTTGAACTTCTAAAATTATTTACAGAAGTCCAAATGATGCAAAGGCAAGCGATAAGTTTGAAAGGGAAATTGAGAAACGGCATGAGAGTCAATAAACGCCAAAAAAGGTGCTTAGATCGACTAAAAGAACAAATAGATATAAAAAAGAATTTACTAGTGCAGAGGCGTAAGAAAAGGACGAGAATTTTATTGTCTCTGCAAGATAAGATAAGAGAAGACACAAATGGATTGGTTCTAGCTATGCCCACAAGACATACAGACGATCTAAAGAATTTCGCACTAAGTATTTATAAGTACTCTCCACAGGCATACATCTATATCAGAAATTCCCTCAGGACGTTACTACCGAGTACAGATGTACTAGATTCGTGGCTGTTGTCAGGCTACGAGCCAACGAACGTTTTGACGAACAGCAACATCGTGCGGGTAGTTTCCGAATTGACTGATACAGAACTATCATGTAAAGTGTTATTACGTTAGTTAAATATTAAATCTCCGATATTTTTGTGAATAAATTCCAAATTATTTTGACTTTCGTGTTTTATTTATTTTTGGTCCACATGGCGCGAAAGCCACCATTTAAGATTATTTCTAAAGTTTAACATTTGAATTTATTAATACTTAATCATGATTGTTTCCAAATAGTGTGGAAAAAATTCCTGAGATAAGTTTTACAGCATTTTCAAGCGTTGAAAATCTTATATCCCTAATGCATCAAAAATTGGGTGATTCCCGTAATCAAGAAAGTTGACCTTCAGAAAACACCTGAGATGAGTTCTGTGCGCATTGTGCATGTATTCAAAGCATTTTCAAGCTTTGACTATCTTTGAAAAATCCCCACTGTACCAAAAAGTGGATGATTCGTTCAAGAAAGTTGATCTTCAAAAATTTCCTGAGATGAGTTCTAAGCTAACTTCTATGGGCATCGCGCTTGCATTCGAAGCATTTTCAAGCGTTGAAAGTCTTTGAAATCCCTAATGCATCGAAAACGGTGATTTGCATAATCAAGAAAGTTGACCTTCAGAAAATTCCTGAGATGAGTTCTATTGGCATCGTGCATGCATTTAACTTTAAAGCATTTTCAAGCTTTGAAAATCGTGAGAAATCTAATATACCAAAAGATGGCTACCCAGTGCTAAAATTCCACATAATATCTGAGCATATCTTCCGCAGAAATTTTGCGTAGGCGTGCCGTTGGCAATTATTTCTATTGGGAGATCCCATTCGGAGTCTCACGGGTGTTTACAGAAGTTTTTCAACCTGTTGAGGGCTGCTATAGTTTTCCAAAATGTTGACTCTAGCATCTCCGTATTTTTTGAGTTAGTTTGGATTTGTTGTACCTACAACGCCATCTTGACGCAACGTGTGTAGTTGCTTGCTCCAAGCCGAGGCCAAACCGAGGCTGAAAAAATATGAGGTGAGGTCCTCCAATTAACAGTTCAACAGTTTCGCAGTAGGTGTCTCGCGGTGAATTGAACAGCTAAAAAGAGACGGCAACACAGAATCTGGTGAATAGATGTACCAAACAAACGATTCAGTACCGTGATTCCTTCCTCGTGAATCGTAGTGTAGCGTGGTAACCACGAAACGATTTTACGTCGCGCGTGAACGAAAATAAAATCCCCCATCTGTTCAAATATTGTGCAAGTTGTTTTTATACTGTAACCCAAAAAACCTCAGCTCAAAATGTGTACGTTTTATGTCCCTTGTGTCTCGACATAGCCGCGTTTTGTTCTTTTATATTTTTGTGTTCAGTGCTTGAGTGGGTTTTGTTTTTGTATCCGTGTATTGTGAATGGATTTATTATAACTCGATTATGAAGGCGTGCGCTTCGTAAAAGGTAGGTTGTTACTTTGTGTTTACTTTCCTGAATGTTAACTCGGTTACGGTGATAAAGCCTTTTTCTGTTTCGGCGAATCGCAAGTGAGCTACACAGTCGCTAGTCGTTAGCCAGTCGCCAGTAACTGGACTTTCGCAATCACTATTCCTTAAGCGTTTGTTGCATTCCTTAAAAGTAAACCACATCGCCATAGAGGCATTACATTCTATTGGTATTGAAATACGTGTAAGATTTTCAACGTCGCCATTTGAACTCGCCATAAACAAAATAATGTTCGTCAGGTTCGTCATTACTGTCGATTCGAAATTCGAACCAATCATTTCTCCCTTGACTTTTATGGGAGGTGGAATAATTTCTACTAATTATTATCTGCAATTGAAAGTTTATTTTATTGATGTCCTTTGTTAATTTATGTATGTCAATGGCAATTTTAAGTTTTAATATGGTACCTACTACTTTAATATCTACATAATACCCTTGCGTCCTCCAAATGAATACAATTAATTATTTATTCATTAACGATCAAGATTCATTTCTTACAGGCGACGCTTTGGCAGGTCCTTTGATGCTGTTAATTCGTATGAGCGTCCACTGTACTAAGTATTACACTGGGAACAGCCTTCTCGTATATTTTTTATTTGCCTTGTCGGTATCATAATCTTAGCCAAAACTTACATTATCATTCAAATTATTGTTATTAACCGACTTGTGACGTCATTAATCACGTTCCGAACAGCGTGACGTTCATGGTAAAAACAAATAAAAGTCATAATTTTTTAAATTATTCTTTTTAATAATATAATTAATTCTAGCCCCATAAACTACCGCTATGCAAAAAATCACATTTTATTACTACAGTCCAAGACCCTATTATTTAGAAATCATAAGTGAATTCCCAAATTGTTATAAGATCACAGCGCTTACCCAGGGTCACCACTGTGTCAGGAAGGTCATCAAAGTCTTAGATGCTTATCGTATTAACATTTAAAATCATAATAAAATTATAGACTATTCAAGTAAACTTTTTACAAGCTCTGAACAGTCAAAGGTCTGTCCGTTGGTAATGAATCTACCATTGATGACTCAACGGGTCAGCCAGTCACATTTGACCCGTGACACTGCGATTAATTCCTATCATCATATTATCGTGTAAGTTTTTATTGCCTCCTTGCCTCATAGTCATTCATCATTTCATCGTCTCTTGCAGACTTAAAAAAAATACAACTGTTTAATAATCAATTAATACGAATAAATAAAAAGAAACGGTCAAGTGCGCGTTGGAATCGCATAAGAAGTGTTTCTTACCTACAAGAAATAACACTTTAATTTTTTTTAATTTTTAGGGCGGCCATTTTGAAATTTTTACTTATTCATTCTGTGAAAATTTCAACGCTCTGTTTATTATGGTTTACGAGATACAGCTCGCTGACAGACAGACGTACGGATGGACGGAGGCTTACCTAATAATAGGGTCCCGTTGGCACTTTTCGGAATCCTAATTTGCTATCTGTCAAAGCTATCGCAACGCACCAATCTGAGGTGATTGCGTTCGTGACATCATAGCTGTCATTCTTCCGCAATCGCCTCAGGTGACTTGTTTCTCCTCAAAGGAAATCCTAACCTTTTTCTAGCCAAATCCAATCCAGAATTAATTGCTACGTCTCGTAATTAAGCCCTTCATAGACCTCCAGCTAAATCTTAATCAGACTCTATCTAATTATTATACAAGTCATGCCCGCGTGGAATGGTACCAAGAATGCTACTTGCATTTCCGCTGAGCGCCTAAGCTCGACAAATCTTCCGATAGTTATTACATAATAAGTACATGTGGATATATTATACACTCACAACATCACCATTAACTTTGGATGTCGTACGACCTGCTTGGTGATTCGCTAACTCAGTGTCTAACACTAATTGATAGCCACCGAGGTTGGTTGGTTTGGTTGGCTTGTTGGGTGGCAAGTAGCATTGCTGGCCTGCTTCACTGGGTGATATGAAAATGTTATTTCGTAGAAATACTTCAACTGATTAAAAAATGAGCTCGGTGGCTATCATTCAGTGTTAGAAATCATCACACAAAAAAATTAAATTGTTGTCATGAACTAATAATTAGTATTTTTAATTTTCGAAGTAAGATAACTATATCAAGTGGGGTATCACATGAAAGGGCTTGACCTGTAAATTCTAAAACAGATTTTTGTTTATTTTTATGCATCATAGTTTTAGATGTATCGTGCAAAATGTCGAAAAAATACGACTATAATACGGGAACCTTCGGTGCGCAAGCCTGACTCGCACTTGGCCAGTTTTTTTTTGTAGTTGTAAAATACTTGTCGTGTCGATAACCAGTAACCACGCAAATTATTCAACGTGTGAACTAATCTCTTGCGCGAATTAGGCAATGGCTAAAGAAAGAGTCTATATTCTATAACGTTAGAAATCGCCCTTCCTCCGTTCAGCGCCCATAATACCGCCGGCACTGGCAGTCAGCCGTTTAAGGAAGCGTCTATCACACCAAATCGCAATTACTACTAAAGGAAGATAAATCCGAGAAGTCCTCGTACCTTTAGTTTTAAGTTTACGTAATTTAATATCATCAATTATCTTGACAATCAAAAAGTATACAATGATACCCAATTTGAATAGATGACTTAACTTTGTCTTTATCTATCGAGTTTTGTATTGAATCGTTAGACAACGTGAAGAGGATGAACAGAATTGACTATAGGAAAAAAGTCGTAGTGAAATAAATAAAAAACTGCTGACTGCCCTGCCAAAAAATGAACTAACAAGATTTTTTTCACATTTGAAAAACTCTTGAATCGTCACAGAACCGTCATATTAATTTTTTTCAAATAATTTATAGCCAGGATCACTCGGAATGATGTAAAGTTTAACGATATCACTGGATACAGTTCAGGCAAAAGTTATGGTGGTAAAAAAAGTACATGCATACATAAACCTAAAAACTCTTTTGAAAACAAGCTTGGATTACAGCTCTGTGTAACATACGGCACCTTTAATACTTGGCCGCGACAAGATCGAGTTGATAACTCGATGTTGGCTTACGTCCCGTTAATTGGTTTAGGAAACGTAATATTCCTGCGTTATTCGGTTCTAACGATTTGCCTAACTGCCGCGGTAATGAAGGAAGTGAACTTTGACGCTGTTTAATGAGTTCCTTAAAACTTAACTAACTTTAGATAATTTTCATAGAATGCGCGTTTTGACGTTTGATAAAAAGTTACATATTTGACTAGTTATCACATACCGTAGGTAGGTATCACATACCGTATTGACAGAAACATTCTGCTAAAAAACTTGCCAGTGGACAAAGACCCTAGGTATATTTGAGGCTTGGAATGAACGCAGCCTTATCGCCGGTTTCGACACTAATCAAAATTATCGAAATAATGTTTTATGAACGGATATCCTATTTATTTATTTATAGCCAATAAATATGTTAGCTGGCGCAGTATTTAACATGTATTTAATTACTTATTTGTTTGCATTAGGAGCGGGGACCTAATTTGTGAATTTCATTTAAAATTTATAGTCGTGAAGGTATTTGCAGTCCATAATTTCGTTGTAAATAGTATCGTGATTTTAATTATATTGCTGAACATAGTTTAAACAGTGGTTTTACTGAAAATACGAGGGGTTTTTGATGAAGCTATAAAGGCTTGGACACAATGAGCGATGGCGACTAACCAGCGCGGCTCCTATAGAAGTTGTGAAACTCCAATTCAAAGCACTTGTTAAAAAACCGGTAAGTGCGAGTCGGACTCGCACATGAAGGGTTCCGTATCATCGTACAAGAAATAAAACTTTTTTTAAATGATTCACGGTTTTCCGATTCTTTCATTTACTTGTGCATGCTTGTGGTTTACATTGTTACCTGCCAAATTTCATAATTCTAGGTCACTGGGAAGTACCCTATAGGTTTTGATTCCCTTGACGGGTCTTGACAGACGCGTAACCCTCGTACCTAATTAATTTTACTTATTAGGTAATTAACTAAATTTCTTACAAGTTCAACAACTTTCGATCAAAAAGTATACAATGGTGGTTATCTAAGTAGCAGTGGCGAGCACAGGCTTTGAATGTAGGGTAGAGGCATTAGTGAGGTAGGTTATCTATTTAACGGCAAGTCATTGAGAAATGAGCACTGAGCTATCAACCTGGGTAAGCTGTGCTTTTATGCCTCTATGTCCTGCACGCCTCTGCTAAGTAGGTACCCGTTTTGAATTCCTCAACATCTTTATCAACTAATCGCCTCGCCGCGCCGGTTCACTGCTTTGCTGACCACAGGTCTCTTCTCTAATGAGAAGGGTTTGGCCGTCCGTAGTCTACTATACTGACCAAGAGAGGATTGGCAGACTGCTACACCTTTGAGAACCTTTGCAGGTTTCCTCACGATGTTTTCCTAGTTAAAGCAAACGCACACCTAACTCTGAAAAGTTAGAGGATCGAACCCCCGATCCCCGAATATGAGGGCGACGTCTTAACTACTATTATATCTTCTGTGACTAGGCTATCACTGCTATTTAGGTACTACATAAATACCTAATAGGCATACCTCCCTACCTACTGTTAATGTAATTGATTTTTTATCAAAAAATAAGAACAATTACGTAGGTAATTTAAAGTTTTTGGCTTTATTGTTAATTTGGTTTTAATTGTATGTTTTTTTTCGTGGCACTGATCCAGTTAGGTGATTAGCTCAGCTTGCTGGATCTAATTTTAACACCTCTTCTCTTGTCCCTATTTCTTTTTTCGTTGTTCTTCTTCTATCTAGTTTCTCATCGCAAGCTGTGGCAATCACTAAGTGGGTATACAAAATAGCATTTATATATGTATTTCTTGTTTTTTGTGTAGTTGTATGGTTTTTTTGTAACCTGTTGATTGTCCTTTTAAATAATAATAATAAAAAAATAATTATGCAAAGTATAAACGCCACGGCTACGTAACGACCCACGGGTCAGTAGCGGGGAAAATTGGTGGGAAAATGGTTATTACGCGTGTGAATATTCCGTTTCAAATAAAATGGACCGAATGTTGTAACAATGGATTTGTTCTTACAAGTTTTTTGGCCTACATTTATTCTATACCACTTTTGCATAACATTTAAATTGAAAGATGGGAAGTGTTGGTAGAAAAAAATGACTGACCAAGCTACAGTATATAAATAATTAATGTATAGTATACGTATAAACATACCAGGAGTGCAGTTAAATATTAACCACGACGCACAGAGGCTTATCGAGAGTATTACCTTTTAAAATGACCTAACTGCAATATTAACTACCTACCTAATTGATTAGGGCACAATAATTGCTATTGCAACCCCTCAATCAAAATGGCGACCTAAACACAAAAAGCATTTAATAGTCGGTTGAGTCTCGTGTCGGAACGAGTTTGGCTTAAAAACCATCAACCACCCCGCACTAACCCGGTGTGGGATAGCGCGGGTGACGTGCGGGTGTGCGGGGCGTCCCCCAGCCTCATACCCCGATTGCCATCTCAACCTATCGCGGACTATAGCTTTAGCACAAAAATCCGTGTAAATAGGTACTTAACATTTTTTGCATACCTAAGGTAGAGATTTAATTAAATCATTTTTGACTAATTTAGATAAGTAGGTACATTGCGTCATCTTCAAATACCTACCTCAAAGTCAAAATATATTACTACCTGAGTGTTTGTTTATTGGTTTGTCCTACAATCACGTCTCAATTATGGAGTAACGGATCGACGTGATTTTTGCATGGGTAGACATAAGTAACTTTTTATCCCGGAAAATCAAAGAGTTCACTTTGAAGACCACAGCCACAGCGCCTACCACTGCGCCAGGGAAGTCGTCAGACTTTGACGATAAATGCATGAATTATATCCATCTACCCTCTAGGTAACTTGTTGTTTAAACAGTTTAAACAGTTTTGTGTGAGTAGCACACACAAAGCTGTTTAAACTCTATTATGTATTCCCAACACTACCGTAATAGGTAGCGATTGTTCCAATGATGTGCAACACTTAATTGTTTATAGAAGCCGAAAATACCCGCGCCCGAAAACTGATATAAATCCTAGTAAGTCATGCCATCATTTAAATTTAGGCCACGCACGCGTAATCGCTTATGGCGACTGTTCACTGAACGAAAAACGCGTTATCATTCCAGCTAAGGGCGCGTTACCCGCAACGGTAAATTTATCGTTGGACGACTGTCGTCGCTAGCTGTTCCCATTAAAAGAAGTCGTGGTTGGTCGTGTTGTCCTGTTTATATGTGAATTGTGAAGAAGCGGACTGATATCTGAATGTTCGCGGGTTTAAACCCCACCCGTTGTACTATTGTACCTATCCTAGCACAAGCCTTACGCTTAGTTGGAGGAGAAAGAGGAATTTATTATTCGTTAAAAACCACACGTAAGAGTCTATGGACAAGCTGCAGAAAGAAGAAAGAAAGCCACTAAGACACTCGTGTTTCCTATATTCCTCTGTGCTTCGTAGATATGGACCCTGCGAGAAAGTGAGCAGAAAAGGATACACTAAACTGGCTAGATTAATATTTCAAATCCAAAACTATGTCCTAATATTAGATTTACTAGCAATTTTGTCTTAAGGTAGATAGTTCTCCTTCTTGGAAACTGCTTGGTAGAGAGGTTGTGGCCATCTCTAAGAGAAGACGCAGGCTGGCTTGTACTTACTCAAGGCACTGCCCACAGCAGACTTAATTTGATCGATCCATCGCCAGGTTCGATCTTCCTAAGTTCCTGGCCTTCTAGGTTGCCCTGCACGACGATGCGCTTGATAGACTCGAAGGTAGGTAGGTACTGTGGTACCTATTTAGAAATTTTAGCGTTTAAACTACCGTGAGTGATTGGTGTCAAAACCGCAGCGCGTGCGCGAACGGACTCCCTTGAAAAAGGACCCCGGATGGGTTCGAAACCAGTCGGGCTAACGTCGACTAAACACGTGAGTACAGCCGGGACAGATATTATTTAGAAATTGTATCAAACCCGGCAAGGCACGAGTCTATTTTCATACAAAACACAGTCCAAAGCTTCCCAATATCCTGACCATGTAGACAACGCAACTGAAACGCTAGCGGCAAACGCCGGCGGGTAGTCGGGTAATGGATAGCCCCTCGTATGTTTACGCAGCATTACAGAGAGCGTGAACAGTGTTATTAACATCAAACAACACAGACAAAAATGCACTTTAACGTCTTAACAATGAAGTTTGAATTCTACTGTGTTATATTAGGGTTACCCCATATGTTGCGTTCCCAGGAAGTTGTAACGGATATAAGGAATTTTTATGCTCGTCTCATTATTCGGTGCCTTTGTTTATTTGTGTTCGAGCGTCAGATTTCATATGCACTAACCCTAATTCGAAGGAGGCGTGGAATGACTTTTTACTGCCACGCTTCTACGAAATACGTAGGGTGATAGGAATTTTAATGTGTGATATAATGGGCGTAGTTTCTTTTATTATTTCCCGGCCTGTGACTGCACCTGATAGTAAGCTATATTACAGCATAGACTACTTAAGAGCAACCGCCGAGCTTGTTGCTGGTTCTTCTCGGTAGGAACGGCATTCCGAACCAGTGGGAAATTAAACTAGTTAACGATTCAAAAGCACTTGTAATAAGTCTACTTGAATAAAATATATTCTATTCCTTATAGTACCATACATACAGGTACAGAAGGCTCACTCCAGAAAGACGGATCATCATGATCAACCCATCGCCGGCTCACTACAGAGCCACGGGTCTCCTCTCCGAACGAGAAGTGTTTTGGCCATAGCCTATACCATGCTGGCCAAGTGCGGATTGGCAGACTTCACAGACCTTGGCATCCTGGAAAACCCTGAAAACGACACTTATTGTCTATTTTTGGTAAAATATGCATTTCCGCCATCTTGGATTTGAAAATACATCATTACCAAAGTCAGCATCCTGGAAAACCCTGAAAACGACACCCAGGTCTATTTTTGCTAAAAAGTGCATTTCTGCCATCTTGGATTTGTACTTAACAGGTAGGTAGATGTGGCTAATTCCGTTGTACACAATCACTGAATCCCCGCAGACCACAAACTTTTTATCGGCCGATAGTTTGGTCGGTTTCTTAATCAGTATGAAGATGTAATCGTTATAATTTGCGCTCTTACATACCTCTTCATACTGATTAAGAAACCGACCAAACTATCGGCCGATAAAAAGTTTGTGGTCTGCGGGGACTCTAAACTAAACTAAAATGGCACGTCTATTGCTATCCTTTCCATATTGTTGCTTGCGGAAAAGGATAGCACTAGATTTAGAGCTGTTAATTTAGTTAAGTTTAGAGATTGTGTACAAGAGAATCGGCGTATTCTACCGGAACTCTAAAAATGGGTAGAGTGAAGTAAGGTAGAGCAAAAACAAACGATAGCAAGAAGTAAGTGAAATTAATTATAAGGCCACTGCGGCCAATTATTTCGAGTAAGTTTTATTAGGAAGTAGGTGCCTATATAATTACTGTACTTAGCTAGTTCAATTCCGATGACGTAACAGCTGCTGTAACTTACGTGTGCATCGTAATAGATTAATGGACGTATTGTTTCATTCACTTACAATTTACATTATCTACTTACAGGATATTATTGTGTTACTATTATTATTACAAACTAACATAAACATACTTACAAAAATTGTTAAAATTATAAATTTTAAAAAGCAAAATTATAAATTTTCACAAAAGTGCAAGAACTGACCCATGAGGTCAGCCCATTTGTCAGCAAATATGTCACAGCGAGGGGACTCCTTCAGCAGCGCGTTGAGCGCAGCCAAAGTACGCGGTATGGGTGACCTGGAACGCGCTACCGTGCGACTAAACGGACTTACGAAAAATTTGGAGCGGTGGCGGAGATAGCTGAAATGTAATTAGAGGGTGCATAAACGCAGCAGAGCTTGTTTTGTAGTTCAGAGCAGTCAATCACATCCCTAAGAATCTTGCAAATTGTACCAATTTGGTCGCAGTCTCTTTCTTTTGTTACATACCTTCTTAGCTTATATAGTAGAGTTGCTTCAGTTTACTTAAAATACAAATATATCGCAAAAACTTTTCGGAGAAACGGGATTTGCCCATACCTAGTCATATTGCCCGGGGCTTCAGACGTTCATTTTTTTATATTTTTATATTTTAGATACAAGTTAGCCCTTGACTGCTATGTTACCTGGGGGTAAGTGATGGAAGCGGGCTAACCTGGAAGGGGTATGGCCGCCTGGCGGGTATGGCAGTTTTTATTCAACTCATACCCGCCCCGTACACCCGCACGTCACCCGCGCTTGCCCGCACCGGTTTAGCGCGGGGGCTGTGCGGGTGTTCCCTCCCCGATTGCTATTTTAACCTGTCGCGTATCTACTATAGGTACTTCTCTTCTAGAGTGGCGCCCTTTCAAATTCACAAAATTGCAATGTAGGATTTTGAAATGAAAACTTTTTCACTGTTCAAGTTAGCTTGTTCGCAGCGTTCTGAATTTGAAATTATCCAATACAACATAACAGCGGAAACTTTCGCAAACAACTACAGAATGGAGGGAGAAACTTTTTTATAACTTCCGGACCAAAATGGAGTATAATTTCGTCAAAAACTCCGGGCTTTGTAATTATTAATGTTTCTGGTTGAATATAGACAAACTTTGTCAACATTTCGAATGTTTTATTCTAGGTGAGTAGTTAGGTGCACCCTGGTCGGCTGCATAGGGAGAGACTTGTCACCACCGGCTGTCATAGCGGCAATGCTGGAAGACAATGAAGCATGGCGGGCAGTGGTCTCCTTCTGTGAAACAGTAATGTTCAAGAAGGAGGCCGCCGAGCGGGTTCCCGAGCGAGCTGATCCTGCTCGAAGGCGGAGATATCAGGGCGGCGTTGATCAACGTCCTGATCAGTTAAACCAATAGTCCCTGGCGCTAGGACTTCGAAGTCGCGAGTGGCTGCACTTTCTCGAGGATGTGTCCAACGGGCGTCGCGCGAGAGAGGCACCGGCGTACGTTCTTTAGAGTTCCCGGAGCCTCTCAATAACGCGCTGAGGAGGGCCACCGAGGGGGTTTTAGTGGGTAGAAATCCCACATAACCCGATTGGGTATCTTCAGAAGATTTCCCCCTCGAACAAAAAAAAAAAAAGGTGAGTAGTTAGGTACTTAGTAGTTACAAATAGGCGATATAGTCCCTATATATACACGTATGGATATATAGGTACCTACCTAAGTAGTAAGGCAGGCACATCAGTAGTTACAACTTTTCTAAGAATTTCTTATTCAACCCTTACATAACTCTTAGAATCTGCGAAGTTATCAAATTAAAGCAGCGTGGAGCTCGGAATTCATTTTAACGTGTTATAGCTGCAGCCATTTGCAATTCAAATTTCAAATTACGCCTGAGATAATTTTATTATGAAACAGGCTATTACGAGACGAGTCCGATTCATCTTACCTACTCGTCTTCTCTGAATAAATATGAAGTAGGTTCTTACTTACTTATCTAATCTTGGTGAAGTAGAATAAATGTTTTAGAGTTTGAATTCTTTAATTGTTTTGTAAGGAAGCTTAAATCCATTCAAAAACCGTTAACTTTGTGCGTTTTTAAGCAATTAAATACCAAAGGAAAACATCGTCAGGAAACCTGCATGTCGAATTGTTCACAAATCACAATGTTCTCAAAAGTGTGTGAAGTCTGCCAATCCACACTTGGCCAGTGGACTATGGCCAAAGTCTTTCCGCGTGGATTTAGGTTTTCGAAATTTTTCACGATAAGTCAAAAACTATCATACCTACTTACATAAAAATAAATAAAAATCTGTTTTAGAATTTACAAGTAAAGCCCTTTCATAATATTATGATACCCGACTCGGTATAGTAATCTAACTTTGAAAGTTGAAAATACCAATATTTGTTCATGAGCACATTAGAATTTTTCTCGTGTGATGTAACCTCAAATTATCGGATTTCGGATTTTTCCCTTTACTTGTGCTATAAGACCTACATACCTGCCCATGATTCTATATAGGTCATGGGAAGTAGGTACCCTATAGGTTTTCTTGACAGACAACGAAGTGATCCTGTGGCGGCATATAACGCCGCCTCTTTTCGCTGTGGTTGGTAGAGTGGTTGTGCTCTGTGGTCCCAGCGAAAAGGGACTTGACAAGGACTTGACCATGACTTGACAGTTTCGACGTTTGTTAATCTGTGGTCACGTTCTCAAGATTACTATATTATTTATGTTATACATCAATCAAATGTTACGACGATTTACGTTATACAATAATTATAATATTATGCTTTGTGAGTTTAGAGTTTATAATATAAATAAAGTAAAGCAACTTGCTTTACTTTATATTATAAACTCCAGTACACGAAACCACTTGAGTTGCTTTAAGCAACTCAAGTGTTTTCGTGTGTACCCTCGCCTCATACAGCAGGACGAAGTACAGACTTCAGCGGTCGTACAATGGTGACCATATTATAAGGGTTCCTTTTTTCCTTTTGAGGTACGGAACCCTAAAATATATAAGCGGATAGGTAACCTACCTATTTCAGGAAACTAGTAATAGCTATTAAAAGTTGCCTAAAAATGATAACAGCGCGGCGTTAGTTTCCGTGTGCTATAAATATGGAGCGGGAAATTTTTTATCTCCGGCGTTCCCCCTTCAAAAATAGACTGTTAAAAGCCCTGCCGAAGCGGAGTTTTGTCACATTTTTAACTGATAAAATGAAATAGATTTTCACACGTTTGTTTCACTAATTGTGTTAACATTGTAGTTTTCAGGGTTCCGTAGTATAAAATTCGTCCATTCCGTCTGTCCGTTTGTCTGTGTGTCACTTTAAAAATCTAAATACCTACCTACCTATATAAAAGGAAAAGGCGACTGACTGATTAACTGACTGACTGATTGACTGATCTATCAACGCACAGCTAAAACTACTGGACGGATCGGGCTGAAATTTGGCATGCAGATAGCTATTATGAAAATTAAACTAAGGGGTTTCAAACCCCTATTTCACCCCCTAAGGTGGTGAAATAGCGGTTTGAAATTTGTGTAGTCCACGCGGACGAAGTCGCGAGCATAAGCTAGTGCAAACTAAAATCTAAATGTAGCAGCCAGTAACCTAGTCGGGATAATATTTTGGAAAGCTTCCTAAAGAGCTTGTATATCGAGATCGACACAGTGTGTTGGCTATAAAGTACTAAAGCACGGAGTGAAGTGAGTACTGTGAACATCTGTTGCGGTCTGCAGAGAGCAGGAACGTGGAGGCGTAGCCAATAGCGAGGCTGTATACGCTATAAATCAGCCGACCAGAAAAACGTATAGGGAGGAAAACATAGGGTTGTCAGAAGGCCTCATTACTAGTAATTTTTGTATAGGGACTTACCTGCATTTTACTTAGCTTTACATACACAAGTTTTAGAAGCTGAAGTGGCAAAAAAAAAAAAAAAATCTTTTTTATTCGAATAAATTTTTACAAGTACTTACGAATAGTCGGATGCATCTACCACTGGTTCGGAATGCCTTCGTAAATGCCTGCAATAGTTCGTAAAACCGATACCTAGACGTTTGGGTCCCAAGGTGCTGGAATGGCGACCTCGCACCGGAAGACGCAGCGTTGGAAGACCCCCTACTAGTTGGACGGATGACATCAGATGAGCTTCACAACCGCCAGATAAACTTTATCTGACGAATATATTTGACACTAGCTGATGCCCGTGACTTCTTCCGCGTGGAATTAGGTTTTAAAAAATCCCATGGGAACTGTTTGATTTTCCGGGATAAAAAGTCTATGTCTATGTCACTCTCCAGATATTTATATCTATACCCATGCAAAATATCACGTCAATCCGTTACACCGTTGCTACGTGATTGAAGGACAAAACAAAAACCCAACAAACAAATACACTTTCGCATTTATAATAAGGATACTGATTATCACCGTTTTTGTATTGAGAATCTGTCAAAATCTGAAATTTATTCGTTAGATAAGGTTTATCTGGTAAAGCGATCCTTAACTAACTTAACCAAACACACCATAATAAAGATAAACGATGGGCAGCCCTGACACTGTCAAAACACATTAGATCATCTAAAATCGGCTATTCATAGAAAACATGTTTTTCACGGCAGCCCTAACGGAAAACTGTCATGGCGCCGTTCAAAGCAAGCAGCGATTTGTTATTTCCCATCAGGGTGAAAGGACGACGACGGCCACCGACGAAATTGTATTTCTGTGCGTTGATAAATTGTATGGCCGCAAATCAACACTAAAGTCTCATAAATAAAAATTGTATTTCGTAGTTACGTCGACCTCTCCGAGGCAAATCAAACCAAAACTTTTTTGTGAATTATTCTAGGTACTTAAGTACCTACTTCTATTTTCTGTAGAACTTCTGTTTAAAAAATTCTCGCTGGGTAACATACTGGAAAGAAACTTATGACAAGTTTGCATGGAAACGGTCGGCTTTGCATTCAGCAGTCCACGAAGTTAATAGTTAGTTACATTTAACAACGTTGTTATTTTGACAAAAATTGTACTTGCCTCATGCCTTGCCTATGGTATTTCTTGATAAATAACAAAGTTGTTAGGTAAATAGCTTATCAACAGAATATAGATAGATTGAGTATTATTTTTTGCTGTTAATTTCCACTAATATCGTCGTATGCGAAACAATCAAGAAAGAATACAAATATACAATTTAAACAATCCAAAATTTTCATCACAGCCTAACCAAATAAGTATACCAACAGAGCTACTTACCAAATAAGAAAAGTAGGGACACAGTTCTCGCAGAGAACTAGGTAGGTAGGTACATATCGACATCAGCCTACATAACTCACGCGAGGTTTTTTACATAATCTGTCCGTTACAGATGACCGTATTGCAACAAATAGGTACAGCGGTTAGCGTAGCTTGTTAGAGCATCGAGTTTTTTGCCAACGGTACCTCTTGCAGTTGCGAATTGTTTTTATTGATGTACAGTTTAATCTGTGCTCTTTTGTAAATTACAGTGCGACAAAGCTATCTTGGCGCGTGGTGAAAATCGGAACTAACGTTGTCGATGCGTTGTCGTCAAGTGTCTGTCCCCTTTGTTCTTGTTTGAATATTCTAAGCATTTGTTCTCCAACAGCGCCCCCCTGTCAATGTCATTCAAGTGCCAAGAGAGCCTTGTCGCATTATACTTTATACATCGTGGTATGAGCCGATGACCATTTGATGATATTTACATATTGCCTTGCATTTATAATATTGTTCGTTTATTTCTTTGTACAATTTATGATGTGCTTCTTTCGTTAATTATACTTTATCCATCTAAGTGGTACATGCCAATTGTCTATGCATAGAGTCAATGGCTATTTGACGAGAGATAGGTACCTTGTATGGTACCTTGTTAGTTTTTAATAAAAATCACTCATTATAATATAATAATATGTAGGTATTGTAATTTTTTATTTGAAAAGAGCAACTGCTGAGTTTCTCGCAAAAGTATTTTCCATTTTCATCAATCCTAAAAATATTGTGATTTCGAGCAGTTCCAAAATTGAAAAGGTGAATTGATGAAACGGTTAACCCTCACTATTGAAATATTGATATCGTCCGGCGGCGTCGGTAGTCAACAATATACATACAACAACATTATAACAATATAACAATCGATTGTCGTCATTTCAGACTCCGGGACAATCCTTTGTACCTTTCGTCCTTGTCTGTAAACTGCTGTTTTGGGCTTTCGCGACTCACATCCGATGGAAATGACAGTGACCTAGATATACCTACCTAAGTATCATCATCATCATCATCAACTCGCTATAACGGGCCTTGGGTGGGCCATGGCTTGGTCACAGGCTTGGTCAAGCAAATATTACTTATTTCTGTAAACGATAACTACTTACCTGTATACGAACGATTTCGTTGTTTTATTATCTACTAGCGACCCGCCCCGGCTTCGCATGGGTGCAATGTAGATACTAATGTGGTGTCATTGAGGTGTATTTGCCTCGGAAACTCTCAAATGAGAGGATTTTTTTCCGACCTAATTCACATTACTTCAATTTCTCTAGGGATCTCTAATTTTTTGAGAATTAAACTATAGCTATAAACCTTCCTCTTGAATCACTATCTATTGGTGAAAACCGCATTTAAATCCGTTGCGTAGTTTAAAAGATCTACGCGTTCATACATACATACATACATACAGACGCGGGAAGCGACTTTATTTTATACTATGTAAAGAAGAAGATAATTAATATCTTTATACTTTACCTACGTGTATGTAGAGTTGAGTCGTCATATAAAATGTCGAAAGCTCTTTAAAAATACAAATAGTTTCAACAAATTTTACAAGCTTTCTTCTTGTAGATATTACAATTTAAATGATTGTATGAATAAATCATAATGCGAAATCCTTAAAGATCATTATTTCGCTTTAACTAGCATTTTAAGCTTCTGATTGAAATTGCATAAAGGATTTTTGTATTTCAAATATTTATGCATTAGAATTCAAAATGCAATGGGATATAGTATGTAGGTAATATATAGGTATATGCCTAACCTTTTCCCATGTTAATTAGTTGGGGTCGGCTCTCCTAACCATATTTCTCCAAGTTGTTCTATTTTGGGTCGTCATTGGGTCAATTTGGGCTGTTTTAAGATCGTTCAATATTACTGACATCAAGCTTTGTCGAGGTCTTCCCGTCGCGTCGTCTGGGTCCAGGTGATGTAGATGACGTCGTAGGGTTGTCAGACCTCTACCTACTGTGGTAGAGGTCTGCCAACCCTATGTCAAGAACAACCTTGCGCTTTCCGGTCCGGGGTCGCGTCTTCAAGACAAAGCATTCACCCAGTCAAGGCTGTGTTACTCAAATCCAAGGGGGACCCTCTGCGTTTTCCCTACAGACATGCCCTCGTACATTACTTAGGTAGTGTTGCCTACACGAATTGCGGTGAAGGACAGCTTTTATACAAGCGCTTGATCTTAGAATAAAGAAAAGGTATATAAAAAAGCTGTGCTAGCCTAGTTGTTAGGACGTCCGCCTTCTAATCGGAGGTCGGGGTTCGATCACGGGCACGCTGCTAACCTATCGCCGGCTCACTACAGAGCGCGAGTCTCCCCTCACAGTGAGAAGAGTTTTGGCCATAGTCTACCACGTGCGGATTGTTGGACTTCACACACCTTTGAGAACATTATGTTCTCCATATATGCTCCATATATTCTGCAATGGCTTGTATAGTACGGTATAATAACATTGTAAATTGAAAAATTAAAAAGAGCAACCGCCGAGTTTCTTGCTGGTTCTTCTCGGTAGGAACGGCATTCCGAACCAGTGGTAAATTAAACCTGACTATTCATAAGCACTTTTAAAAAGTTTACATGAATAAAAAAACATTCTATTCTATTCTATTCTATTCATAATGTTCTCTCAGACATGCAGGTTTCCTCACGATGTTTTCCTTCACCCTTAAAGTAAGTGATATTTAATTAATTAAAACTCACATAACTCCGAAAAGTTAGAGGTGCGTGCCCGGAACGAACCCCCAACCTCCGATTAGAAGGCGGACGTCCTAACCACTAGGCTATTACAGCTTGTGATAACTACTTATTAGTAAAGATACTAATTATTAGTAAAAGAGAATAATATACCTAGTTAGTGGGTGCCTGTTCTCTTTTTCCGCCTGTTGAACTCATTAAACAATTTGTTTGCATTTTTGTTGTGAAAACAACACTTCTGCAGGCAATGTCTGCAGGAGCGACGCGGTCGGTGGCGCCCTCAAGCTGAACAATACTCTCGCAAATATATTGTAATAGAGGAAAAAATTATGTCAAAGAAACTTATTTCTATTTCTCAAGACATAGGGTCGAGTTTCCAATACATAAGTGTAGCACACCTGTGACCTTTTAAGTACCATAGACAACTGACAGCTTCCGTCAGTAATCAGGTCACGTTCCTTTTTTGAAACGCGGTTGTCGTCCGAAGACGTAGAAATCCAGACGTGAATGGGGGATTTTATGCGCTATGCTCTATGAGTGCGTGTCTATTCATAGACGAATTTATTGAGGTTCTAAATATGAAAATATATAAAGCTTAAAGAATTCCAGTCAGCGTAGCATTAAGATTTGAGTGTTTGGTTAAAGATGCAAGATTTGCATTTTATCGAGTGGTAGACGATAGTAAAGGGTATTATTAAAATTTTTAAGAACTGAAGCGGTTAAACTACTCTTAAGCATCTTTGCACGTTAATAGTCCTTCTCCAATAATATCAAAATTACGATATCTAACTAAAAGAGTCTTTTTTCAAGTAAAAGTCTAGAATAAGTAATAAGTTTGACTTTGCTCAGACTTTACTTAAAGTTAAAATGAGACAGGTATATGCACCTCACATAAGTTCGCACGTTTTAACTCAGACTTAAGTCTGAGCAAAGTCATAGTATTCTCTATAGATCTCTTCAAGATGACGTAGAGTAACAGAGACAACGCTCTACAAAGCTGAAATGTCACTCTAATGACCGATGTACATTACTTTCTGCCGCGTACTATACCTACCTATTTTGATATTAGAAAGTCTCTCTACTCTTTTTTATAAGAGAAAAAGGGTTGGGGAGTGTGACGTATTTCCTGTTAAAAGTTTCTCGATAATAAAAGCTGAACAACAGTGACTCAGACAATGAGCCGAGCGCAATCAAGAGGAAACGCGGAATGAAAAGCACGGAGCATTTCAGATCTACATACTCTTTGACAAAACATTTTACTAAAAGTAAAACGTTCGACTTGGTATCGACATTCATAAATGTTTCGGTATTTAAAACGTACAGCGTACATAATATAATGAGGAAATACCTTGCATCCTGGAGATATACATAGACCAGGTAGGTTTTTTTTATTAATTACTAGATGATGCCCGCGACTTCGTCCGCGTGGATTTAGATTTTTAAAAATCCCGTGAAAACTCTTTGATTTTCCGGGATAAAAAGTAGCCTATGTCCTTCCCCGGGATGCAAACTATCGCTGTACCAAATTTCGTCAAAATCGGTTGAACGGGTGGGCCGTGAAAGGCTAGCAGACAGACAGACAGACACACTTTCGCATTTATAATATTAGTATGAATAGGTAAACGCTTGACTACAATCACACCTGATGGAAAGTGATGACGTGGCCTGAGATGGAACGCGTTTACCTAGAAGATGCCTATTCACTCATGTTTTAAAGATACCCGGGTTGTAAAGTGGAAGAGTATTACAAACCTTAGCCATGTGTATGAGGAATGATGACCCAAAAATTTTCGTTCGTGTAGATGGAATGTTGACGACATAAAGATGGAAACTCGCCCGACGTCTTGCGGTTCGGTGGTAAAATGGTGAAGGGGGGACAAGATCGAAAAGTTCCTGAGCACACTCTCCGAAATATATCCTATAAAACACCGATAAGCCGGCGACCTTGCGGCGGTGATCGAGACTTTGGAGTTTCGGTACTTCTTATCCCGGAAAGTCAAAGAGTTCCCACTGGTTATCAAAAACCTTAATCCACGCGGACGTAGACGCGGGCATTAGCTAATAAGTACATAAAAAGTTTACTCTTCACTAAGCTCGTTAGCCATTTTGCGGCTCACTGGCCCCATCCCGTGGTCGTGACGTAGGACTGAATGATTACAGCACAAGGGTTGCGGGGAAACTTACACGTGCTTAATTACAACTGTGTTATTATATTCGCTACACTCTTTGACTTACAGACGGACGGCAGATGGACGGATAGCGTAGCCGAGGCACCGTTAAGTACGGAACCCAGGTCTCTTTTCTGGAGACGTGGCACGTTGCGTGGTGCGTTACGTCTCGCGTCGTACTACGGCATTATATCAAGCAAACGCTTCTGCATAAACGCTCTCATACTTGGCCATAATATTTGACGCGATGCACCATGCGACGCGTTTCCAGAAAAGAGCCCTAAAAAGGTGGAAGGTCAGAGTTCTTTTTTCATGACACCAACGCACGCACTCGCCACATCTGTACCATCCCCCATCAGAATGCTAAAATCTACAATTTCTTTTAAAAAAACTTTAAAAAAATATGTTTTAGAAAGCCAAAAATCACAGGGTTAAACGACTATTCCAGATCTTACACGCACTACAACACACGATACTTATCTCTGACTATACTACACTATGTCATATTATAATATACTACTTATTCTATATTATGGTGGTCAAGTGGTCAACCAAAAGATTTTTTAGTTCCCTGCAGGTAGTCTACACAAACAGAATAATGGCATTCCATACATCAAAAACATGTCGTACCTACATTTTGTATGTGTATAAGTTTACATGTGTTTAAGTATATATGTAATATCCTATATGTATATATATATATTATATTTATTACTCCACTAATAATGAAGTCTTTTTTTTTATTTTAGTTGATTTTTATATAATAGAGAACACTTTCGTTGTCGGGTCGTGACACTAGGGCTCTGCCTGAAAATCAGCGCTGCAGTAGTCAAATACTGCAGCATCATGCTGAGGCAGTAGCCTTTTCAGCTCAAACAAGACATCATTTTTCTTTTTAGTACTGTCGAGCTCGTAGTTTTAAGCTTACCTAGTTTTAATTTTTTTAATTTGTAACATTTGGTTTGTATGTTTTTTGTATTTTCTTGTTTTGTGAGCTGAATAAACTTTTATTTATTTATTTATTTACCTATCGTAAATTTATTTTATTACCTACAAGGAATGTAAGTTACAAGTACATGAACAGTTTACTCTTCACTAAGCTCGTTAGCCATTTCGCGGCTCACTGGCCCCATCCCGTGCTCGTGACGTAGGACTGAATGATCACACAACAAGGGTTGCGGGGACATTTACACGTGCTTAATTACGACTTTGTTATTATATTTGCTACCCACAAATCTCATGTTACTTAGGGATTTCTATTTATTTTTCACCTTTCACATAGTTCACAGGTAGTGTGAATTCACAAAATGCAATCCATCAGCCTGAATGCGTCCACAGCTGGACATAGGCCTTTTCAAGAGCAACACGGTCCTACACCTTCCTCATTTAGCCGCTTCTCGACTGATCCTGTTAGGACAGAACAAAACTAAGATTGATACAAAAAATAATTGACAACTATTATCTGACCTGTTTTTTTATTATTTTATTTTATTTTATTCAGATACAAGGTATGTAGGTAGCCCTTGACTGCAATCTCACCTGGTGGTAAGCGATGATGCAGTCTAAGATGGAAGCGGCTTAACCTGGAACGGGTATGGCAGTTTTTTAAACTCACGCCCCTTTGGTCAGGTGGGAGGCTTCGGCCGTGGCTAGTTACCACCCTATCGGCAAAGCCGTACCAATAACCTAACAAGAAGTATTTTTTAACAAACGTCCGAGCTGCCTTCTTAGTTCTTCCCAATATTCCACGCATTGAGCTAAATATTTGAATTCCTTTTCATCAATATCCACAACTCATACTATAAACTTAAAGTGCGACAGTTGCAGTTGCACACAAATAACTTCATCTGCTCCCCAATACTCGTGTGCCCCAACTAACGGTTCAGCCTTAGTACCAGCTTGCAGTCATCCCGACAGCGATGAAAGATTTCGTTTTATATTGAAGTAAAATTTCTTTAGGCGCTATATGAGAGTAGTTATTTCCGTCTGTATTTAAAATGGCTGTTAAACAGAACAGAACAGCTGTTTAAAGCCTAACGAAGTCGGTCAAAAAGAAAATTGCATTCTTAAATTCAGTACTATCGATTTTTATTTCGCAACTTTTTCTTGGGACACTGAATGTAAATGTTTGTACGACGCGACCTCGAGTCTTACGAGGCAATTTATGTAGTTCTACTAACCATTTTTTTTTTCGTAAAGTTTTCGCTGGGGGCGCTGGATGTACCTATAGTCCTTACCTACTGTATAGATGACCTGATATTTGTTTGGCGACCGACCTAGAGTCAGCTACAAGTTGAACAAGTCTATTTAGATTCTTTTCAATTTGACGTTTTAGATTTTAGATTTAATTTAATGTTGTTTTATTTTACTTTTAATTTAGATTTAAGTTTTTTTTAATATAATATTTGACGTTTGTGTTTCAGTATTCGAAATCTATTTACGTTGTCGAGATGTACAAACTGGTACTAAGGATGCAGATCCCGAAGTCTGTATCTGAAGTGTTCTTCAGAACGGCACGAAAGTTCGTGCCGTTTGTGTAATTCATATTGCCAAGTTGGTGGTTTGTCGGGCTTCGCGAAACAGGAGCCGAGTGAGTCGGTGAGGCGTATCGTTTGCCATTGTGTTTATGGTAATGCGAGCGCTAAAAGCCGCGGCCAAACCGCACGCCTCGAGTTGCGGAAACTGCAACTACTAGTCTACTATGTTGCAAGTTGCCAATAATCGAGGTGCAAATGGAGGTGATTGCGAAATGCAATTTGGTACGAAAAAGTGCAACAAGGATAGGGTCTTGAACTGTAGTAATAAAATGACGTGATTTTTTGTATAGCGGTAGTTTATGGGGCTTAGAATTCATTATTAAAGAGACAAATTTTTATAAAATCATGATTTTTATTAATTTTTAAAATAATTAATTATTAACGTCACGCTGTACGGAAAGTGATTAATAATAACGTCTGCTACTGTATTCTATTGACAGATTACAGATAGGATTGATTAGGGCAATTACAGCCATGAAGCAAGTGATATTTTATTGCTTAAAAACTACAATTCGGAAAAGTTAGAGGTGCCTGCCTGGCATCGCACCCCAAACCCCGAAAAGGAGGCTAAATTTCCTAGGCCTATAGGCCTAAAGTAGGCTGGCTATCTCCACTTTCTATTATTACATCATTAACCTCCTCATAAGAAAGCTCAGAGTCACTCAGCGGGCGATTGAGAGAGCTATGCTTGGAGTTTTTCTACGTGATCAAATCAGAAATCAGGAGATCCGTAGGATAACTAGAGTAACCGACATAGCTTAATAGATTGCGAAGCTGAAGTGGCAATGGGCAGGGCACATAGTTCGTAAAACCGATAGACGTTGAGGTCCCAAGGTGCTGGAATGGCGACCTCGCACCGGAAGACGCAATGTTGGAAGACCCCCCACAAGGTGGACGGACGACATCAGACGAGTCGCAGGGAGCCGCTGGGTGGCGGCGGCGCAAGACCGTGGCGCGTGGAAGTCCCTACAAGAGACCTATGTCCAGCAGTGGACGTCTATCGGTTGATGATAATGATGAGGATGAGGATGATTATTACATCAAATTAAAGAAATAAACCCCGAATTTAAAAGATATGGCCGAGAATAGCCATTAGGTAAAGTTCCCAGAAAGACCCGTCCTAAATATCTAATCCCGGCTTAGAACCCGAATGTCGTCCCTCCCGAGTCCCGACAACTTAGTCGGGAGTTGGATTAGCGAAAACTTTATAGGTGTCGCTTTAAGGAGTTTATCTTGTCATAGATTAATGGACCCTTGATGAAATTTTGAGAGATTTACCGCCTGTCTCTACTCGTTACACTGCCCACTACTAAGATAATAAGCTAGCTATAAGTAATCCGCCAAAGTAGAGACATCTACATATACAAAAGGAAAAGCTGACTACTAGCATACATATTGAAAACTAAAGCTACTAGGGTTCCAAACGCGCCTAGGTCTGAGAAGAGCCCACAACAAACTCAGCCGGGTATTCTTTTTATTATCATCACTTTACAAAATCACTCATGATTTATAGAGTTCAGTTGACTGTCCAATTTGCTTTGTATTTGTAATTACTCCCAAATCCATATGATTGTATTCAATGCTACTCCAGGCATTTGTCATCTCGACTCAACGGATAACCAACAACAAGATTATTAATTTCTCCCTAACCCCAAAGGTGCGGGTAGTTTACTATTATAATTCCGTACGACCCTTCCTTCAAGCGTCGGGGGATAGTAAATAGCCTTTGTCACTCGTAGTTGACAGATTTTGAGTACAGGGGTCATGTTCAGATGGAGTGAACCTAATTTTTAACCGACTATAGGATTATGTCTCTATCACTCTGTGTGTGATATGTATGTGGTTTGTGGTAGGTCAGTATTTAAGTGAAAAAAAAAATTTACTGTGGAACATTAAAAAACAAGTGAACAAACTTAGATACCTATGCAATGACCTACTTATATTACTTTTTTAACTTTCGTAATCTTCTAAATGTATAAAAGGAAAAACTGACTGACTGACTGACTGCTCTATCAACGCACAGCTCAATCTACTGGACGGATCGTGCTGGATGCGAATCGCTAAGAAAGGGGTAAGAAAGTCTTATGGGGTAAAATAAATATTTGAAAGTGTATTCCACACGGACGAAGTTGCACGCATAAGCTAGTGAAGGTATATTGTAAAAGTTTCATATATCCTTCACGGTTGAACTATAGTATTCGTATTATTCGGCTTCTACTCAACTTTTAGGGTTCCGTACCTCAAAAGAAAAAACAGAACCCTATAAGGATGACTTTGTTGTCTGTCTGTCTGTCAAGAAACCTACGGGGTACCTACTTCCCGTTGACTTAGAATAATGAAATTTGGCAGGTCTTATAGCAGACATTACCTGGGAAAATCTAAAAACCGTGAATTTGTGGTTAAGTAGGTAGGTACATCACGTAACAAATATTGTTTGTAAGTATTTGTGTTCATGAACAAATATTGCTATTTTCAACTTTCAAAGTAAGATAAATATACCAAGTTGGTATCATATGAAGCGGCTTTACCGTACATTATAGTAGTTAATCGTTTTTGATTTATCGTGCAAAATGTCGATAAAATACGCTTGTAGTACGGAACCCTCAATGCCGAGTCTGACTCGCACTTGGCCGGTTTTTATTTATGTATGCTTCAAAAAAGAATGTCGAAATTGAACATGAAGAAAAGATTGCTTTTAGTAATTTGCCATTCGAACAATTTTTATCATTGGTTTCGATGTAATATTGTTTCTGTAAGAAAATACCACGAAAATACTTTGTCCCATTTCTACATCAGTGATTTGGACCCTTTTAGGGTCGCCTTTTTCGATAGATTGTACACCCCACAAAATGCGTGCGAAATTACAGGCCATTTGCTAGCATACATGGAATTTCAATATGTGCCTACATTTTTTCAGCTAATACCTACTTATGAGAGCATTTTTCAGCTATGTTCGTCTTATTGAATCATTATCATCATCATGATCAACCCATCGCCAGCCATCTGCTGCCAACTAAGCCCTGGGCTATTCTGTATCTTTGAAATTTTTCGTAGTTTTTAGGGTTCCGTACCTCAAAAGGAAAAACGGAACCCTTATAGGATTACTTTGTTGTCTGTCTGTCTGTCTGTACGCTTGTCTGTCAAGAAACCTACAGGGTACTTCCCGTTGACCTAGAATCATGAAATTTGGCAGGTCTTATAGCAGACATGAGGGGAAAATCTAAAAACCGTGAATTTGTGGTTAGGTACATCACGTAACAAATATTGTTTGTAAGTATTTGTGTTCATGAACAAATATTGCTATTTTCAACTTTCAAAGTAAGATAACTATACCAAGTTGGTATCATATGAAAGGGCTTATTACTTGCACATTATAGTAGTTAATAGTTTTTGATTTAAAATAACTTAAACCCTTCGCATTCATGAAGACTTCACACACCTTTGAGAACATCACGGAGACCTCTCAGACATGCAGGTTTCCTCACGATGTTTTTTTCACCATTAATGCAAGTGATATTTAATTAATTAGAAGTTTAAAATTGGAACGCACTATACTTACTTTATTCCGAAAAGTTAAGAGGTGCGTGCCAGGATTGAACCCGGAGCCCGAATAGCAACATTTTAACCACTAAACTACTCAAGTACCGTAATATCCGAATTTCGAAATAATATTTTATTCATCACAATCAAAAATAGAATTTTATTATCAATGGTTAACAAATAAGCGATTAATAAACTTAAATCTAAAAAAAACAACATTAAATTAAAACTAAAATAAATTAAATCTATATATATAAAAGGAAAAGGTGACTGACTGACTGACTGACTGACTGACTGATCTATCAACGCACAGCTCAAACTACTGGACGGATCGGGCTGAAATTTGGCATGCAGATAGCTATTATGACGTAGGCATCCGCTAAGAAAGGATTTTTGAAAATTCTACCCCTAAGGGGGTGAAATAGGGATTTGAAATTTGAGTAGTCCACGCGGACGAAGTCGCGAGCATAAGCTAGTTTAATCTAAAACCTCATCGAGACCACCGCAGCGAGGCATTGTACCCAAGATGCTGGCAGCATTACCCCTTTCGAAATAATTCAAAAAAGGTCGACTAAAACCGAAATGAAATAAAACGTTCCCAAATATTATTAAAATCGGATTTGATTGCTAATGAAAATTAGAGCGAAATGTCAAAGGCAGTACATTTTCCCCGAAATTCATTATCTTGGAGTGTATTGATCTTGGACTCTCGGCAAACGAAACATCAGCTCATTTCAGAACCAATAAGGAGCTGATAAGCTCTTAAAGAAAATTTTCGTTTTGTTTTAAATTTTCGGACGTTTTTTTAAAGAATATTAGCCAAGTTTATTATGCTGACTACTATTCCCCTTTCCCCTCCAACTAAGCGTAAAGCTTGTGCTAGGAGTAGGTACGACAATAGTGCAACAGGTGGGGTTTGAACTGTTGAGCTTTCGGATTTCAGTCCGCTCCTTTAACCGTTGAACTATCGAGGCTCTTATTTCGAACTTCCGGATTATCTATAAAAGGAAAAGCTGACTGACTGACTGATCTGTCAACGCACAGCTCAAATTACTGCACTGATCGGGCTAAAATTTGGCATGCAGGTAGCTATTATCACGTAGACATCTTCTAAGGAAGGATTTTTGAAAATTTAACCCCTAACGGGGTAAAACAGAGTTTAGAAATTTGCGTAGTCCACGCGGACGAAGTCGCGAGCATAAGCTAGTTCCGGTAAAAATATCTATGGCTGAAACCTGTCTCATTACCCGTGAGACCTTGTTTTTTGAAGTCGGTTGAAAAACTACAGAGTTTCCACTCGCGCGAAAACAATAAACTAAAGCCTTCAGCCAACCGGGAAAAGTTGAATATCCCCATCCGGAAAAGTCGCAGAAGGGGAATGAGTCCCATATATCTCGTGTATGAGACAGGAAGCCTCTTCATTAGGAATCCTCGATGCCGCGGGCTGTGTGCGAGTGTCAAAGCAATCCTATTGACTCACACGTCTAGGAGGAGATGTAGAGAAGGTCTTTTGTTGGTGATTAGTGCAACTGCACTAAACCAGGGCGTGCGAGAGGCGCGGGGCGTCAGCCGACTTCAGCTGTCTTCGTGTCGCGCGTGCAAGCATTTGCGGTGCATCGGGCACACACACTGTATATGCCTACAAGCAATTTGTAATTAAGAGAATAAACCAGTGCCTAAAATTCTAGACTTTTCTGTGAACATATCAACCAGTTGGTTTCTACTTTCTTTCTTTCTTCTTCCTGGGTAAGTTTCCGCGGTTGAACCTTTTCGTCTATTGTACGTGCATTGCCCCTCCCAACTCCCGAAAGTGGTGATAGCCCAATGGAAAAGACGTCGGCTTCCTAATCGGGGGGTCAGGGGTTCGATCCCGGGCACACACCACTAACTTTACGAAGTTATGTGCGTTTGAATCAATTAAATATCACTAGCTTTAATGGTGAAGGAAAACATCGTGAGGAAACCTGCATCTTTGAGAGTTCTCCGTGTTCTCAAAGGTGTGTGAAGACTGCCAATCCACACTTGGCCAGTGTGGTAGTCTATGGCCAAAGCCTTCTCATTCTGACAGGAGATCAGTGCTCAGTAATAATGCCCACCGGCAATATTAATTTACTTGCCGGACGGCAATAGGTTGCCTATGATGATCATATACTTTGGCAGAGGTGATAGGTAACGCTACATATAACTTCTCCCTGTTAAGATGGTATTGCTCTTAGTAAAAGCCTATTTAACCACGGCACAAAGGCGAAGGCCTCTTCCGGAGGGGCCTTGGGAATGAAATCATAGAGAGCTCGAGCTCACTTCACTTTGTTTTCACAAATATGTTTCTAGAAATAACTTCGCTAAAATCGCTAAGCTAGGGTTGACAGACTGTCGATAATTCTGTTATCTAAGTATAACCCGACCGAAATTAAACTAAACACTTAGGCTGAAGTCTATATCTAGACATGATGATGATGATGATGATAGATGCTCAGATTGAGTTAAAAGGAGACAGACTTATGTTAGAGATACTTATAGCTCTGTCCCGTTTTAACTCTGTCTTTAATCTAAGCTAAAGTCAAAGTGCGCTCTATAGATCTCAGACTTAGTGATTATCACATTGTTATAGTGAAATCGCGATTGTTCTGATTGGTTAAAATGGTATTTTTGCTTTTTTATTATTATTTGCTAGCTGATGCCCGCGACTTCGACGCATGGATTTAGGTTTTAAAAATCCCGTGGGAACTCTTTGATTTTCTGGGATAAAAAGTAGCTTATGTCTTTAACTAGGTATACCCATGCAAAAAATCACGTCGATCCGTTGCTCAATTGCAACATGATTGAAGGACAAACCAACAAACTAGTAAACCAATAAACCAACCAACAAACTTTCGCATGGGTAGTGATAGTGATAACTAGCTACTAGCTGATGCCCGAGGCTACGTTCGCATGGATTTGGGTAAAAATTCCGTGGGAAATCTTTGCCTTTCCCGGAGAAAAAGTAGACCATGTCACACTCCTGGCCTTTAATTACCTATGCAAAAAATCACGTAATCTTTTTTATAAAAATCACGTGATTTTTTTGCATGGGTATAGAGTTAAAGACCTGTAGGTCGATTTCGTAAAACATGCATCAATCATTATTACAATCTCAAGAGTCAATTGTTGTGATTGGCTGAATTTGTGCGACTCATGTTGCAACAATGCATTGTAGCCAATACTGAGCGAGCGTCAACCAATCAGATGTGATTGCGATCGTGAAATTGTAGCTGTCCTTCTGCCGCAATCGAGCAGCTGGTAAATGACATGACTACTTTCTATCCCGGAAAATCCAAGAGTTCCCATGGGATTTTTAAAAAATTAATCCACGTGGAAGAAGTCTAAAAATAATATTGCTGTGACTTGAGAGGCAATAAGTTTTTGTAGTAGATTTTAAGATGACCTACTTACTTGGTTTAAGAAAATTTCAGGAAATAATATTCCTAGCTAGGCTATTTGTGTCAACCCTAGTATAAACTGCAATTCTCAGTTCGAAAGTTCAGCTGTTTCGTTTTTACTTTCAGCTAAGTAAACTACTTTTGCTCTTTAGGTTCTAGATTGGGTACAAACTGTGCTAGAGTATACAAATACTGTGTATTTATGACCGGGTTTAAAATGTTCCGTTTACAAAATGAACTGCGTTTTTAGGGTTCCGTACCTCAAAAGGAAAAATGGAACCCTTATAGGACTGCGTGGATATGCGTGGGTCTGACTCGCACTTGGCCGGTCCTTTCAGGCTTCCATACCCGAAGGGTGCTAACGGAATCCTATTACTAAGCATCCACTGACCGTCCTTTTGTCCGTCCGTCTGTCTATCTATCTATAGCCGTAGCTCATGAACCGTAGAGAATGGTAGAGAGTTGAATTTTTCACAGTGTGTATTGCCGCTATAACAACAAATAATAAAAACCAAGATGGCGAATATCTCAATAGGTGCTATGCAAATTAAAATAAAATAAATAAAAAAGTAAAGTTAAGATAAATCAACGGGTTGCGAAGCTGAAGTGGCAATGGGCAGGGCACATAGTTCGTCAAACCGATAGACGTTGGGGTCCCAAGGTGCTGGAATGGCGACCTCGCACCGGAAGACGCAGCGTTGAAAGAGTGGGAGGCTAGGTGGACGGACGACAAACGAGTCGCCCGGGAGCCGCTGGATTCAGGCGGCGCAAGACCGTGGCGTGTGGAAGGACCTACAAGTGATCAATGTCCAGCAGTGGACGTCTATCGGTTGATGATGATGATGATGATGAAGAAATAAAAAAGTTAAAAACTTGGTTTTTTTATCATTTGTTGCTATAATATTGGCTACAGAAATACACAATCTGTGAAAATTTCAACTCTCTGCCTATTATGGTTTATGAGATACAGCCCGTTGAAAATTAGACAGACAGTTGGATGGACCGACGGACGGATAGCGGAGGGTAGGCCCTTCGTGAACGGAACCCTAACGATGGGGATTAATTTTTTTTTTTTTTTTAATCAGATACAAGTTAGCCCTTGACTGCAATTTCACCTGGTGGTAAGTGATGATGCAGTCTAAGATGATAGCGGGCTAACCTGGAAGGGGTATGGCAGTTTTTATTAAACCCATACCTCTTTGGTTTCTACACGGCATCGTACCGGAACGCTAAATCGCTTGGCGGCACGGCTTTGCCGGTAGGGTGGTAACTAGCCACGGCCGAAGCCTCCCACCAGAGCAGACCAGAAATTTAGAAATTATAAAATTCCAAACCCCTGCCAGGAATCGAACCCGGGACCTCCCACTATTAAGACCACAGCGCTCACCACTGCGCCAGGGAAGTCGTCAAAAATAGGTCACAGTACAATAGTCACTGGCCGCTTTAGTTCGTTGTTTAATTCATGTAACGACATTCCTAATGGCCTGTCCCCTGTCCCCTGTCCCCTTGTAATTAGCTTCGCTTTCAGCAAACGGTACGTCACTTAGGCGACACGTCCTCGCTGCGGCTACGTCACGCTATCTAGTAGTTACCTACTTTGGGCTAAAAGGGGGGTTCAAAGAGGGTAGAGGGTAGGACATCGGCGGTGTTCCCACTAGATTATAACATGGGGTTATTCAAGGGGCGGACCAACAAATTCCTAAAAGGCCGGCAACGCATCGGCGGCTCCTCTGGTGCTGCAAATGTTCATGGGCGGCGGTAATCACTTAACATCAGGTGACCCGCCTGCTCGCTTGCTCGCTATATCTATTAAAAAAAAAAAAAAAAAGACCGTAGTTAAGTGATAATCGACAATAGGGTCAATTGGACTGTAGTAATAAAATGAAGTGAATTTTTGTATAGCTGTAGTTTATGGGGCTAGAATTCGTCATTAAAGAGAATAATTAAAAAAAACCGGCCAAGTGCGAGTCAGGCTCGCGCAATGAGGGTTCCGTAATACAGTCGTATTTTTTCGACATTTTGCACGATAATTCAAAAACTATGATGCATAAAAATAAATAAAAATCTGTTTTAGAATGTACAGGTGAAGACCTTTCATATGATACCCCACTTGATATAGTCACTCACTTCGAAAGTTGAAAATACTAATTATTAGTTCATGACCACAATTTTTTTTGTGTGATCTAACTCTAAATTCGCGGTTTTCAGATTTTTCCCCAAATGTCAGCTATAAGATCTACCTACCTGCCAAATTTAATGATTCTAGGTCAACGGGAAGTACCCTGTAGGTTTCTTGACAGACAGACGGACAGACAGACAGACAGACAGACAGACAGACAGACAGACAGACAGACAGACAGACAGACAGACAGACAACAAAGTGATCCTATAAGGGTTCCGTTTTTCCTTTTGAGGTTTCCTTTAATTACCTATACTTGTACACAATCAGAGCCTCAATAGCTCAACCGGTAAAGGAGTGGACTGAAAACCGAAAGGTTGACGGTTCAAACCCCGCCCGTTGCACTATTGTCGTACCTACTCCTAGCACAAGCCTGACGCTTAGTTGGAGAGGAAAGGGGAATATTAGTCACTTAACATGGCTAATATTCTTTTAAAAAAACAAACAAAATGAAAACAAACAATTTCATTTTCGATTCAAGCCATTCAAGCAGTAATTTTTTAAACCGCATGATATCAAAAGAGCGTCCTCCTTCCCTAGAAACTGGAAACAATATCGCCGTCCTGATTACTTCTTGCCCTTCTTCCTTACGTAAGACTTTCCAATTCCTTTTAATCACACCTCAAAACGACAGACAGGTAGGTACGACAGACAACTTTTCATTTCATGTTCGTACCGATAACGCGGCCGAAAGTAATGTACACCGACCTTTAGAAGGTGATAGCAGATTTGTAGAGCGTTGTCCCTGTCGGTGAGACCGACAAAACGTCATATAGGTCTGAGTGACAGAGACAACGCTCTACAAAGCCAAAGGCCGCGTTCTGTACTCTCTATTTAAAAACCCCAATAATACTACATATAATGTCAGCATGAACATTAATGTTTAAATGATTGAATGTTTTTATTCATTCATCAAGGGTCATCAAAACTTTTTATTTTTTAAGTGCCCGCAGACAAACCCCCCCATCCCTCGAATAGGTCGACGTCAGCCACTAGGACCTAGGCTATCATCGCTATTTACAGTCAAAGTTAAAATTTATTTAAATTAAACAGAAACTAAAATCTATAAAACATTTGTTAAAGTTCTTAAAACACATTAAAAGTTAAAGTATTTCGAACAAGGACCTTCCACGCGACCCCTTGCTAGACGCAGTAAAATTTTATTACAGCCAAGTTTAATTAGCAACGTCAAGTTCAGTTGTTTTACGTCGTGTTTTATATTCGCTTCACGAATTCGGTAATCTGGAAAATGATTTAGTAAATTAGGGAATTATAAATCACATTTGAATCTATTAAGTATAGTAATGTTTGTGAAACACGTTTTGAGTTTAACTGTAGAATTGAGGAGAAATATGAAAAACTTTCATATTCATATTTATTTATTTTGTATATTCCAATATTATTCACAATGATTTTTACAATTTTTGTATCAAAGATTACAATTATTATAAATGCGAAACTGTTTGTTTGTTAGTTTGTCCTTCAATCACGTCGCTTCGGAGCAAAGTGACGTGATTTTTTGTTTGATTTTTTTTAGTTAAAGATCGAGTTTTAGTTAAGAAAGTTTTAGTGACATGGGCTACTTTGATCCCGGAAAATCAAAGAATCCCACGGCATTTTTAAAAACCTAAATCCACGCGGACGAAGTCAATTTTCGAGTTAGCTTGGAAACGGCTGCCGTATTAATTATTAACCTTTCGAAAGAAGTCGCTTACTTTAAATGAACAACTAGGTAAGTATTTATTAAAAAGCTTTTGAATGAGATGATAATTGAGTGCTAAATAACTCTTAATTTTTTATTTTTAAACTATTCACTGATGGTTACAGAAAATTCATCTACTAGCTCCTAGTCTATTGTATACGAGAAAAACATAGCCTTTATGTGTTCGCACGGGCATTCGCCATGTCGAAAAGTTTGGTCCCGAGGGAAATTAGTTACCGGCTGTAGAGTTATTTGTAAAACGCTTCCTCTAATTTCTTGTAAGAGATTGTACAGATAAGCAGATAATTATTATTAATTACATACAAGTCGCCCTCAAGTCTCAACTAATGATTTTATTTTTAGGCTTATTTCGTGGTTTAACGACATAGTTATTAATAAATAAATAATCTTTATTTTGTCAGACAACAAAGGCCCACAATATTATGTTAGTAACCATCTTAACCTATGTTAGTAACTATATTATAATATAATGTATGTTAGTAAGGGACTTATTCTATGTTAGTTAATATAATTAATATACTTATTAACTAATGCAGACATCCAGTGCGCTTTGAGAGCGCTGTCTTGTCTGTCTGCTATCACGTTCAGGATAATGTTGGGACTTCTCTCCAACCTACTTTTCATTGAGGCGATCCTTTTCCGTATGATTGCGAAGAAGCCGTCTACACAGTTATCCGCAAACATACCGGACGCGCTACAGTACCGAGGCAGTCCCAACATTATTCTGAAGATGTTCTTATGTGATGTTATTATTGTATGTACCGAAGCCAAACAACCGCACGGGCCAGTCACCATTGTGCGAGTTTAATTATAATCACGTTGTAGACAATCAACAGAGTCAATAATGAAATATAATTTTCCATCCACGACCTGAATATGAAATTGCTTGTAGACTGAGAGATCATGAACTGTTTGTACAAGTACTTAATATAGTTTTTTTTAAATAAAAATGGCGAGCAAATGAGCAGGCGGGTCACCTGATATTAAGTGATTACCGCCGTCCATTAACATATGTTGCAGTACCAGAGGAACCACCAATGCGTTGCCGGCTTTTCAGGATTTTGTTGGTCCGCCTCTTGAATAACCCCATGTTGTAATCTAATGGGACCACTGCCGAAGGGAGTTGATTCCACAGTTTGCATGTGCGTGGAAAAAAGGACCTGGCACAATCGTGGGTAATATACTTTTTAATTAACCGACTTCAATAAGGAGGTGGTTCTCAATTCGGTCCGTTTTTTTAATGTATGTAGGTACATCGATTTTTTCGAGTTTTCTGGACCGATTTTTTTAAAATCAACACAGAATGTTTTCGTGGTGGTCCTATAAGAATTTCTGAATCCAACTCCTCAATCCTGATGCTGCAGGGTTACTACCCGCCTATGTTATCAAAATTCAGAAAGTGTTCATAGTGAATTCATTATACTTTATGCTTGGTTTCCAAGTACCAACTCCTCAACCCTGATGTTGTAGGATACAGTACTCCTAAACTATGGTGATTTAGGAACTGCGAATGATGAAATGTTATTTGACGTACCAAGCATAGACTACATTATTGAACTTCAGATCCCAACTCCTCAATTCCGATATTGTAATTGAACTCCTAAGCCGCGGGGGATTCAGGAATTTCTGATGGTGAATTTTATTTTAGGCACCAAGCAACGACATTATTTGTCGCTCGCAGCCCCGCTCATCTCACCGCTAAGTCGTGGACAGGCGGTTACCCGCTTACCCGCATAATCCGGCGAGAAGAGAAGCCTGACCGCGGCGGTCAAACGACTGGCTAATTGGAGTAGCCAGCGTGGACGCGCCACCGCTAAGCCGATTACCGGCAAATCTACAACGAAAACCGACGCAGAGAGGTTAATTGACGCGAAATAGCAATGTGAAAATGTTAAGCCTGCCATTCGGAAATCGAAATTTCAAACAGATGCTGAAAAACTAAGAGACTGACACACTTTCACATTTATAATATTAGTAGGTAGGTATGGAGTATAGATTCTGCGTTTATTATGCTCATTATTTAGGCTCGAAAGGAATAGAACCCAGAGCCGTAATGCCAGTTAAAAAATCATTATTATTCGTCGCTCGCTGTTCCGCTCGCCTCACTGCTAAGTCGTGGGCAGGCGGTCGCTTACATGTATAGGCCATAAATAAAAGAGTCACAATAGGTACACACTACTTCTACAGGAATTTGTTCTGAGTTCGTCGCTCGCCGCTCCGCTCGTGGCTCGCCTCACCGTAGTCGTGGGTAGGCGGTTACCCGCTTACACGCGTAGGTCATAATCCGGCGAGAAGAGAAGCCTGACCGCGGCGGTCAAACGACTGGCTAATTGGAGTAGCGTGGACGCGCCACCGCTAAGCCGATTACCGGCAAATCTACAACGAAAACCGATGCAGAGAAGTTAATTGACGCGAAATAGCAATGTAAAAATGTTAAGCCTGCCATTCGGAAATCGAAATTTCAAACAGATGCTGAAAAACTAAGAGACTGACACACTTTCACATTTATAATATTAGTAGGTAGGTATGGAGTATAGATTCTGCGTTTATTATGCTCATTATTTAGGCTCGAAAGGAATAGAACCCAGAGCCGTAATGCCAGTTTAAAAATCATTATTATTCGTCGCTCGCTATTCCGCTCGCCTCACCGCTAAGTCGTGGGCAGGCGGTCGCTTACATGTATAGGCCATAAATAATAGAGTCACAATAGGTACACACTACTTCTACACGCGATTCCCTTCGAGAGAAATTTAAGGAAATAGATATCCTTACTGTAGCCTCTCAATATATTTATAATAACATAATTTTTGTAAGACAAAATATTCTTAGTTACAAGAAAATTGGTGATCTACACAATAGGCTAACTAGAAACAGAGACAAACTTGCAGCTCCTGCCTTCCGCCTCAGGAAAGTCCAAAAGTCATTTGTGGGTATTGGTATTACCTTTCATAATAAAATCCCGCAAACTATTTTGGACTTACCTTTGCACAAGTTTAAAAAATCTATTAAAAATATGCTCCTGAAAAAAGCATATTACACAATTGATGTCGCGACGAACGTCGCGAAATAGTTAATTGTACAAAATATAAATAGTAATCATCGTAAAATTAAATCATCCAATTATAATATCTAATTACAATAACGAGCAAAACGAGATTAGAAGGAGAGGAATCCAGAGCCGGACGCTTAAAATACTATGGTAAGTTGTCTGTGACTTTACTCTGTGGGTCTAATGGTCTATACTTGAAACGCGACGCCGACTGTCTGTGGTCGAAGCCTTAAACCACGGCGCCCACCATTTTGTTAACTGACTGGATCCGAGCACGGCAGCCTCGCCTCACAGCACGCCCACCGTCATCAGTTCGGTGCCTCGCATCCTGTATTATTACTCGTAAGTGGCTAACTATAAGTAACTATATTTGATTGCTATTAATTGTGTGCATAAGGAACGTTTCCATGTAGCCAACGTCGAGAGTCGTAAGGGCCCTTTATTGGCAGGCCTTAGTCGGAATAGTAAATCGTCAGCGTCGGGAGCCATTGGGACCCTTGTTGGCAGGACTTGGCTGGGAGAAAGTAATCCGTCAGTATCGAGAGTCGTAGGGGCCCTCGGGTGGCAGGCCTTAGCGTCGAACCGCTAACTCTCGATACAGATGACGAGACCAGCTAGCTCTCGACGTCAGTGACGACCCCGGCTAACTCTCGGCGTAAGTAGCAAGCAAAGGTGTGGCACTTTGAGCCGGCACGAATAGCCAGTTACCTGACCGAAACGCGGTAGGTCAATTGGACCCAATTATAATCCTAATGGCTGGGCTAATGATGGAACCGTTCCTCCTTTAATTTAGCGCTAGTCAGCACTGGTCTTCCCCGCTTAGCGGCGAGGAAGACAGTAGCCCCGGCAGATTTCGTCTAGGCGAAATCTGCCCGTCCCATATATGTATTACAGAGTGCGAGGCAGTGGATTCTGTCCTATGCGACGGGGAGGAAGGCCGCTTCCTCGCCCGTCGCCTCAGTGCCGCGGAGACGGCGCATTAACCTGGTGTCGCACGCGCAAGCAGACTGCGCATCGAGCAAGGGTGAGTGCATAATCAAACATTCACAAACTAGCCTTCGTGACGTCTCTGGTTTCAACCCTCAAACCCGGGCGGCAAGCCGAGTCTAACTAAGCATAAACAGGAGGCGCCACGACAATTGAAGATTATCTAAATGATAAAAGAGCGTGGATTTGACCTGCAGCTCGTTCCAGCAACGCACAGGACTGCAAATACTATTTTATACATGGCATAATTTTGTACCTATATCAAATATTTGAAAGGACCAACCGCCGAGTTTCTTGCTGGTTCTTCTCGGCAGGAAAGGCATTTCGAACCAGTGGTAGATGCATCCGACTATTCGTAAGCACTTGTAAAAGTTTATACGAATAAAAAAAGATTTTCATTTTCATTTTCATTTTCATTTCATTTACAGGTATTTCTGAGTTCGTCGCTCGCCGCTCCGCTCGTGGCTCGCCTCACCGTAGTCGTGGGTAGGCGGTTACCCGCTTACATGCATAGGCCATAATCCGGTGAGAGGAGAAGCCTGACCGCGGCGGTCAAACGCTGGCTAATTGGAGTAGCATGGACGCGCCACCGCTAAGCCGATTACCGGCAAATCTACAACGAAAACGGATGCGGGGAGTTGATCAAACAACGCGAATATCAACAATGCACGTAACGTATACGTTACGTAAGGTGATAAAATAATAAAATAAATAAATAAATAAAAGCTTTATTTTTATCCCTTACTAATTAATTTTACATTTTTATCTATAGTTTATTTAACTAGATATTCTTATTTTTATTCCTCCCAACTTACTTAATATTTACACTAAACAATTTAAATAATCTAATCTCTACAATAAAAGTTATATATTGCACTTTTTTTTTTTTTACTTAAGTTCTATGTAAGGGCCGCCAGTGGCGGTAAAAGCCTCCTCCATTTTACTCCATGTACGTAAGGTGATAATGTTAATTCTAAATAACTAGTTATTTATAAAATAAAACCTGTGAGTAGGTAAATCAAATGTTTTTTTGTTGCTGGTGAAATAAATTAGCCCATAATCTTCCTATTTGAAACCTATAAGGTATTCTGATGACAAACTAAAGATACACATTGTTGTCGGTACCTACTTACTTAGCTACTTATAAGGAAGGAAAAAAGAAATGACCCGAAACGAGACCCTTTGTAATAAAACGAAGTGCCTGCTTCGATTCTGAGATACCTCCCCGCGTTCACATAAAATGTGGCGAAATTAAGTCGTATCATAAATCATAAGGGATTTTACGAGCCATATAAAAGCATATTTTACATGATGCGATCGTGAGTGCGGCCTCTTTTTTACAGCCAAAACAGTTGTTAAGTTATTTATAAGTATAACAATGGTTTTAAATATTTAATGCGAAATGAGAGCCGTAGATACCATCTGAGATTACCATAGATTATACATTTGAGTCTAAAATGCAAAAATGTTTAGTCCGTACAAAATGACTCAACACGCGCTCATTTAACTATGGGTCATCTGTCATGCCAAAAGTACGGTTCACTTTTAAAATAAGGACTAAAACCCTACTTTTGACACAAAAACTTTAAAATGGTGCGTGAGGAGTTAAATTTTAGGACTTATACAGCCGTACTCAGAGTCGCTTAATCGTTAGGAACGATTAGCAACTCTGAGTACGGCTGAAAGATCTTAAAGTTATCTAAAGTATTATGAAGGTAAGTTAGTTTAAGATCTAAATAAATAAAACTTATAATCTAAAAAAATCCTCAAATCAAAATTCTTTCGCTTTCAAAATCCTGACGCGACGGGTTGGGATGGCTGATAACAATCGTAAAAAAACGTGTTAAATTAACCAAAAAACTAGAATAAATGGTATTATGTATTACATAATAAAGACGTCATCTCAAATCATTATGTTTAGAAGTAGTTTACAATAGAAAGTATCCTAGCCGGTCTAGTAGAAAACTGAAAGTGGTCTGAGCGGCTCGGTTCGCTCAACTTTAATTTAGTGTTTATGACTTAGGTACCTACTTGTCTATCTATCGATAAAAGAGTAGAGGGATTAGTTTTCTAAAATCATTGTGTGAAATTTAAACAGTAAGCTGTTCAAATCTGGGAAAATTCAGAAAATTATCTCTCAGGAACAAATTGAAGTAAATGAGTATTTTTGACCAAAGTTTTTATGGAAAAACATGTAGATGCATAAATGTTATGCCCGCAAAACTCATTACCATAAGCCTTCGATGTACGCACAACAGACGGAAACGTTTAAGTGCGGAAACCAGCCCAGAATGAAGAAGAAGAAGCCTTCGATGTATGACTAGTCTACTATTTTCGAAAAACTAACTAAAATTTGAATTTTCGCGGCTGGATGTATTAAACCACCTTAACCAAGACAGACCGTTCGTATTTAAATTTATAATTAAAAAAAAAATAGCGTAACCAAAAAGTACCGTAAAGTAGCGTAAGCATAAACCTATGTTATCGCTGCCCATGAACATTTGCAGCAACAGAGGAACCATCCGTGCCAATGCGTTGCCGGTTTTTCAGGAATTTGTACTTAGGCATAGTGTATTTTTAAATTTTTTATGCTTTAGATAGATTGGACTGGACGAAGGTCTCAAATTTCCCGTAATTAAGTATTTTTGTCCAATGACAGAAACCGGTCTTTAGGACCTCCCTGGCGCAGTGGTAAGCGCTGTGGTCTTATTAGTGGGAGATCCCGGGTTCGATTCCTGGCAGGGATTTGGAATTTTATAATTTCTAAACTGGTCTGGTCTGGTGGGAGGCCTCGGCCGTGGCTAGTTAACACCCTACCGGCAAAGCCGTGCCGCCAAGCGATTTAGCGTTCCGGTACGATGCCGTGTAGAAACCAAAGGTGTATGGGTTTCATAAAAACTGCCATTCTCCTTCCAGGTTAGCCCGCTCCCGCCTTAGACTGCATCGTCACTTACCATCAGGTGAGATTGCAGTCAAGGGCTAACTTGTATCTGAATAAAATAAAAAAAAGGACGTGCGAAGCAGTTTTTAGTTGAATGCGTAAGCTGCGCTTTTAGACAAAATTGGCGACAAAGAATTTACTCTAAGTATATTGAGGAAGCCAGGCTCAAACTTTGTGAACTATTCCAAGAATTGCCCCTCGTTCACGCAATCTTGCCAAATTCCCGCCCAACAAAGTCGTGCTACAAGATGGCTACAAGTTTGTCAATTTTCCTTCAAACGCATTTGCTTGTGAAAATTACTTCACATAAGTTATGCCGTCATCTTGGTGACTTTTGTAAATTAGCTAACGGGTGCTACTGCGTGATGCGGCTCCATTATGCCAAAGTAAACAAGAAGAACTCAATTTAAAAATAAATAAAACACATATCCTGCCTTGCCCAAAAACAAACTGAAAAAAAAAAAACACATTTGAAAATGGCGCCATCACAGCCGCCATTAATGTCGAATTTTTTATAGCCAATGTCACTAGGAATAATGTAGAATTCTAATGATACCCGATGCATGCAAATATGTTCGCGCATTTCGAAGTTAAAGAAACACATCTCATACATACCAGAACGGTGAACCCTAAAAACTTTACAGACCTTTTTTTGGGTTTTCGTGTAATAAAAATATCTTCTCTTCTCGTCCAAAATTCCTAAGTGTTTGAAGAATTAAGTCTTAAGAACTGTGCTGTGGAACAGTGCGTGTGATGACATGGATCTGAGACCATAGGGCCTAACATGCGCCCCGCGAGAAAATTTTGTCTACGCATTATCTCGTGTTTCTTCATACAAATAAGACGAGTCAATGCGTAGACAAAATTTTCTCGTGGTGCGCATGTTAGCCTAAATGGTCACTAAAGGTACTCTTAGAAAGCTTAAAGTCACTCAGCGGGTGATGGAGAAAGCTAGGCTTGGAATTTCTCTATGTAATTATATTTTCCGCCTTAAACTCGTCAAAGTTCTTAATAAATCTGCCACAAAACATACATCCACGAATTACGATGCCACGCCGCCGTACGCCCTACGCTACGCTATACCCTACCTACACATATAGTACAAACATACAACATACAGCTCCATGTAAACACACGACATACTTGTTAACCTTAGCCTACGCACATTTGACTCATCGCATTTAGCATACATAAATATACATTTGGGGTAACGCACACACAAGACTGTCGTATTGAATGTCTTATTTAGGAAACCACCATATTTGACTATACAAAATGACGATCGCAATCATCCCTGAGTGCCTGACACTTTCTCACTATTAGCTAAAATAAATTTTCAGGCCAATTGAGACTGAATCATGTTCGATAATAACGTTTTTGGTTCTTTGTGTGGATCGGATGAAGGATCAACCATTTGAATACTTATGTCTTTTAATTGACCTCTGATTGATTAGGTATTTAACACATCATTTATCTCTATATATAAAAATGAATCGCTAAATGTGTTTGCTGATCGCAAATCTCGAGAACAGCTGAACCGATTTTGCTAATTCTTTTTTTATAGTATTCCTTGAAGTACGAGGATGATTCTTACGGAGAGAAAAATTTAAAGTACTTATTAATTTTTTTTTAAAGAATCGACTGTTAGGCGGTTTTTGCCTAAATTATTAGTTAAGGGAGATGTTGGATATACAGTTAAAGATTAATACAAAGCGTAGGTAGGTATATAATAATAATCGCAAGCAAACTGCTACTTACTATAATATGGTACGTGGTCAATGGAAAAGGGTCACCACCTTCAAGCAAATACGTTGCATAGAGAGATAAGGGAAAATGTGTAAAAAGGATTTTTTAAAAGGTATCATCAAATTTTTTTTTTGTTTTTTTTTTTTTTTTAAATACTATTACCCATGTTAAATGGCTAATATTCCCCTTTCCTCTCCAACTAAGCGTCAAGCTTGTGCTACGACAATAGTGCAACGGGCGGGGTTTGAACCGTCGACCTTTCGGTTTTCAGTCCACTCCTTTACCGATTGAGCTATTGAGGCTCCTAAATTATGGTAACTTGTCTGTCTGGTGTAAATCGTATGTGTGCACTGACAGAAAGGCCGTTGATTTTATACGCAATTTTGACGCAAATAAGTCTTCCACAGATCACGCTCGCGCTCGAGTGTCTAAAACTGGCGCAATTACAATTTATATCTGGCTACGGAATTATTTAATCTGTTATGTGCCATGCGGCATGCCCATGGTTATGCGTAACTGCGTGACGATGATTCACTTTGTTTAATTTTCCTGCGTAGGTAGTAGCATAAATTGTCCAAAATTTGAGCAAGAACTATGACAACTCGCTATATGTAGTATAAGCTTGACCCTACGTAGGATTGCGATGAAGGCTCTCGGAAATGATGCTACCATGTTACTCATAAATAATCACTTTAATCATTCTCTTAGTTTTACTATAATAACTGCTAACAACACTATTCACTTGCACTTATAAACAACACAGGATCTCTCTCGAGAGTGTCCGCTAAAACCAACGAACCCTCTCGTCCAGTTTCCAACCGTCAGGGTGGGAGAAACCCAACCTCATTGGTCCCACCGCTCTGCGCCAACCGGCGTCAACCAATGACAAAATAGTATTTGAAAATTAGAATTGCCAACGTGACAATTAAGAATCTGATTGGTTTCCACCGTTTTACGCCAACTAGCGTCAAAACTCCAGAATGACAACTGATAGTCTATTTAAAAATAAAGTTGCCAATATAAAAATAAAAATATAATGCAATTTTGAAGCTAATTAAATTAAGATCCTAACAGTAGGTATATATTATGTCACAAATATCTTGAATTGTTTCTGTTTCTATTTTATTGTCATTCCGTGAAAAACTGCTATGGTGCTGGGTCGTACTAGGTAGGTAGGAACTTACTTATTTTTTCTAATATAAGCGGTGTTAGTACAGGGCAATGGATACGCATCATCATCATCATCATCATCATCATAATCATAAGTCTTCGATAGATTGAAAGTAAATTCTCTAGCTTGTGTTGTGCCGCCTGGGGGTCAGCCCTAGGGCTCGAAGAAATAATTTAAGAGGTCGGGGGGCAGCGTCCTCCTTAGTCCGCACGCCCCCGAGGCCGTGGCATGAGTCCACGACCGGGTGACGCTAGAAATCGGGGACCTAGTCTTCGCCGGCGAAGACGAGGTAATAACGCGGACAAAAGGACGAGGTTCGCCGCTGTAATAAGGTTGGGTTGGGCGCGTTTGGAACTCTCGTAGCTTTAGTTTTAAGTTTGCGTTATAATTATCACCACTATATCTTACAAATCTAACACCATACCAGACCATCAATAAGCGTAATTTATTACCTATTTTGAATAAATCATTTGAATTTGACTTTGACTTTGAGTTGTGTAGATCCCTACGAAAATTATAACAAGCTACCCGTGCGAGGCTGGGGCGGGTCGCTAGTAAAATATACTCCAAAGTAGCCAAACTCGTAACTTTTTAATTGCTCTATCCATTACAACTTTGAGCGGGGGCGCACGATGCGTTGCGGCGGCGCGGCGCGTGTCGCTGCGTCGTCTTACATATAAATATCTGTGGCATGTCACACGATGCGCTCCGGCGCCGCACCGGACTTGCAACCACCGAGACGAGGCGGGGAGGGGTGAATGCGTTGCGACGTCGGAGCGGCACCGCTCAGTTGTTTTTATTAACAGACTGTCCAACGCTGCTGCTACGCCGCGCCGCTGCGACATAACAACGTTGCGGCGCCGCACCGCTCGTGTGCCCGCTGATACGGTGGAATCTTTGCGGTGCGGCGCCGCAACGCATCGTGTGCCCCCAGTCTTACAAGTCATCGCCAAAATCCCGCCATGAGACAATAGAGAGTTCAACAACCGGCAACCTCCTTGTACGTCAAGTTAAGCTACATCTTTGTACTGCTCTTACTTCCAAAGATATGTATCATCCGTCTCTTTTCAGTCTGACAAATGATTTGTAACACAAGCTGATTCTAATTCTAATGTAAGTTTCCTGCCTACTGTGTCATTGTTTTAATTTTAGCGAAGTCCCGCAAATTACTAATTTGCGTGGCCGCCATTTTAGTGACGTCGCATTAGACTGAACTTTCGAGCTGATGTAAATATATGTACGTCAAATGACGTCAAAATGACGTCATTTCGATGGTTATGAGACATGGTTTCAGCGCAATAGCAATTTGCGGCGCTTATAGCTGCCTTTAAGATAAAAGTATCTATACAATGAACCAAAAGCTTAATTTGCTGTAATCCGCTGAAACTGGTCGAATCTGTATGATTTAAACACACAAATCCTAAAACACACTCGACGCACGTTTCGCCCCGACACCGGAGCATCCTCAGGAGATTATTATTATTATTATTATTTATTTATTTATTATTTAATTAGAACGGCCATAAAGCCAATTACACTAATTAAACTACAAGTACAAACTAACATAAACATACATACAAAAATTGTTAAAATTATAAATTTTAAAAAGCAAAATTATAAATTTTCACAAAAGTGCAAAATCTGACCCATGAGGTCAGCCCATTTGTCAGCAAATATGTCACAGCGAGAGGACTCCTAGAGATGTAGACCTTACAACGCACAATAATTGCAAAGTATTACTTAGTTTACTAGATGATGCCCGCGACTTCGTCCGCGTGGATTTAGGTTTTTAAAAATCCTGTGGAAACTCTTCAATTTGCCGGGATAAAAAGTAGCCTATGTCCTTCCCCGGGATGCAAGCTATCCCTATACCAAATTTCGTCAAAATCGGTTGAACGGTTGAGCCGTGAAAAGCTAGCAGACAGACTATAAATGCGAAAGTGTGTCTACTGTTTATCTATCTGTCGGCTAGCTTTTTACGGTCCATCCGTTTAACCGATTTAGATGAAATTTGGTACAAGGATAACTTGCATCCCGCGGAAGGACATAATATATGCTACTTTTGGTCCCGGAAAGTTAAAGAGTTTCCACGAGATTTCAAAAATCTTAATGGATATAGACGTAGTATCGAGCAGCATCTTCTCATTACAGAGATAGCTTCCATCCTGGAGATGAACAAAGGCTACTTTTTATCCCGGAAAATCAAAGAGTTTCCCTAAGAATTTTTAAAAGCCTAAATCCACGCGGTTAAAGTTGCGCGCATCATCTACTCTTTGTTTAAATATATAAAAGGAAAAGCTGACTGACTGACTGACTGACTGCTCTATCAACGAACAGCTCAAACTACTGGACGGATCGGGCTGTTTGGCATGCAGATAGCTATTATGACGTAGGCATGCAGATAGCTATTATGACGTAGACATCCGCTAAGAAAGGATTCTTGAAAATTCAACCCGTTAGGGAGGAAATAGGGGTTTGAAATTTGTGTAGCCCACGCGGACGAAGTCGCGAGCAATAGCTAGTTATTTACAAAGAAGATACCTATGTGAGTAAAGTCATAAAAGCAATGTATCTTGGAACCGGTGAACGAACATCCTTTGAAAAATTGCCGGAAATTGCGGAACCTTGCCGAACCCGCGAGTCGACTAACGGCGAAATTCCGATAAGAATGACATCAGTAGGTACCCTTATTATAAATGCGAAAGTGTGTTTGTTTGTTGGTTTATCCTTCAATCACGTCGCAACGGATTGACGTGATTTTTTGCATGGGTATAGATAAAGACCTGGAGGGTGACATAGGCTACTTTTTATCTCGGAAAATCAAAGAGTTCCCGGGGGATTTTGAAAAACAAAAATCCACGTGGACGAAGTCGCGGGCATCAGCTAATCCATACTTCCATACTAATATTATAAATGCGAAAGTGTGTCTGTCTATCTATCTGCTAGCCTTTCACGGCCCATCCGACCGATTTTGACGAAATTTGGTACCCTTTTATCCCGGAAAATTAAAGAGTTCCTACGGGATTTTCAAAAACCTAAATCCACGCAAACGAAGTCGCGGGCATCAGCTAAGTTTTAATAAACAGGAGTCTGTCCTTTGATAATAATGAATCTACTGTCGGTCTCATTGATTTTCAAGACAATAGGTTTCAGGGGCGCGGCAAGATTGCCTTTTCTTGAAAAGCAAAATGTCTAACAATTTCGGTTTTCAACTCTATTGACTATTCCGTAGAGAAATGAGATATTTTGACAAAGATAATATTGAGCTCTTCTCTTTGGGTGTTTGACACCCACACAATTCTACACCCACAAGCATAGCCCACAACCAACAAGGGTTGGACGTCGCGTAGGCGTTGTTTTAATTTCGAAGTTTGGAACGGGTGCTTTTCCCACTAAAATATTGATGAAAACGATTTCATATTTTTTTAATCGATGACCAGTTAGCCCTTGACTTACCCACGTATACTTACATAAGTAGCTTAGTAAGTCGCTTTGTGGCACGGTTTATATATTTTAAGGGTTCCGTACCTGAAAAGGTCTCTCTGTCTGTCTATCTATCGTGTCTGTCGAGAAACCTATAGGGTACTTCCCGTTGACCTAGAATCATGAAATTTGGCAGGTAGGTAGGTCTTATAGTACACTTAAGGGGAAAAATCCGAAAATCGTGAATTTTTGATTACATCACAAAAAAAATTAAAATGTGCACATGAACAAATAATTATTATTTTAAATTTTTTAAAATAGGATTAATATACCTAGTGGGATATCATATGATATCTATACATTCTAAAACCAATGTAAATAAATGTTAGAAAAAATTGCTCCTGCCAGGAATCGAACTCGGGACTACTATTTTTAAGAACACACCGCTCACCACTGTGGCAGGGTAGTCATCAAAACGTACCATTGGTTGAAATAGGATGTATGAAAATTAATGTTTCTCTGTTCGTTATATTGTGTCCGCGAATCGTTCATCCCATTGAATTTGCACTTTCTACATTTGTTGTTGGCACTTGTGTGAAGATATCCAACATAATACCATCAATATACAACGCGCGAGTCTCACTGGTTGTTAGCTAGTCTCTCATTATTATTATTATTATTTATTTATTATTTAATTAGAACGGCCATAAAGCCAATTACACTAACTAAACTACGAGTACAAACTAACATAAACATACTTACAAAAATTGATAAAATTATAAATTTTAAAAAGCAAAATTATAAATTTTCACAAAAGTGCAAGATCTGACCCATGAGGTCAGCCCATTTGTTAGCAAATATGTCACAGCGAGGGGACTCCTTCAGCAGCGCGTTGAGCGCAGCCAAAGTGCGCGGTATGGGTGACCTGGAGCGCGCTACCGTGCGACTAAACGGACTTACGAAAAATTTGGAGCGGTGGCGGAGATAGTTGTAATTAGAGGGTGCATAAACGCAGCAGAGCTTAACATGAAACATTTGCTTCTTTTCAGATAAGTAAAATGAAAATGGTGCAATGACGTGAGAAGTGATGCTGCTTCAGCAGACGTCGTCGCCCGGTCCCAGCGGCACAGCCAGCCCCAAGCTAACCCCCAACCGACCCAACATCAGCCCCAACTTCACCACTCGCCTCACCGGCAGCCCCAGTCTCAGCGATGGAGCATCAAGTTCAAATAGCCCCAGATTGGGTACTAACAGCCCCAAGTTGGGCGCCAGTCCGAAGTATGGGAGCCCTAGAATGGGGAGTGGGAGTCCAAGGTTTGAAGGAAAAGGTGCTTTGGAGGACGAGGTCGCGTTGGAGAGGTTACAAACGGAGCTAAAAGAAGGATGGACGGTCCACACTGGGAGGGATGGCAGACTTTATTATTGCAAGTAAGTGGCTACCTTCGGAATAAATTAGGAACTGACGGGCAAATTCAATCAAAAATACTTTTTACTAGCTGCCCCGCCGAACTTCGTACCGCCTAATAGTTGATTCTTTTTCAGGATTTTTTTTTATTTTTCTCTCCGTAAGAACCATCCTCGTACTTCAAGGAATATTATAAAAAAAGAATTAGCGAAATCGGTTCAGCTGTTCTCGAGATTTGCGATCAGCAACACATTCAGCGATTCATTATTAGGGTTCCGTAGTAAACAACACCCTTATCATCGACATTGTACATCAAACTTTAGAAAGAGAAGCGGTTTCGTAGAGCGTTGTCGGTCTACCGGCACGCACACAAACTGTGTGCGGACAGGTTGGTGTTCCGGTAGTAGTAATAGGTAATGAAACAGTTTGCTGTGTTGGGTGTGCGATATTAGTAAATATACATTATTAAACATAACATTGGATATCAAGTTGTAAACTAAAACGAGTTGCAGATGGGAAGGGTCCGTCTATATGATGTAATCTTTACCTAAGTATGTATAAAACACAAAAAAGTTTCTACCTGCGTCAGTTATAGACTTCTTCTTTCTTTCTTTCTTCACTCTGGGCTGGTTTCCGCACTTAAACGTTTCCGTCTGTTGTGCGTCAGTTATAGACTTTGAAACCATCCAACCGATGTGCCACAATCCAATTTATTAGACAGGCTATAATGCGAAGATTGTTTAGACCCAAAAAAACAATAAAGCACATTCTTTTTAGCGAAGTAGCACACGCCAGAAGTCGTTGGTACCTGTATTTATTTTGAACCGGCTTCCAAAAAGGAGGTGTTTCTCAATTCGGCCCGCTTTTTTTTCGACTTTTTTTTATTTTTATGTATGTACAATGTACCTACATCCATTTTTTTATATGTATTGTAGGTTTTTTGGTGGCCATAAAAACCATTTTGTATGGAATGCCGCATCGTTCCTGATAGGAATGTTTACACCTCGCACATAAAAAATATCATTCACAATTTAATGGATGGTAAAATTTTTATTTCTGAAGCGTAAAAATCGTGTATTTCGTCACGACTCGTTGGTTCGTAATGATCTCTTAAATAATAGGATAAGTACCTGCTTTGACAATTATTTTTGTTTTCTGATAAATAAAATGAAAATATCGAATCGACTTGCATCGACAAAGTCAAACGGTACGTCACGCCGGAACAGCTTCTTAAGCGCTTTATTCACCGTCCATCCCGGCTGTAGCATACAGACCATCGTGCGCGCATCAAGCGAGAGAGAGAGCGAGAGAGAGAGAGAGAGAGAGAGAAAGACTGACGAGCACTCACGTTACGAAACAACCTCTAAATGTTAAATCTGCTGTACAGCAAGTCTATTCACGATCAAGCATGCACGACGCAGGACGACTCTGACGTACGTCCGCGCTTTGCATTGTCAGCATTGTCTCTGTCATTCATACCTATATGACGTTTTGTCTGTCTCAACGACAGGGCCAACGCTCTACAAATCTGCGATCTCCTTGTAAAGGTCGATGTACATTACTTTTGGCCGCGTAGGTACTGTATAAGTTTTTAAAATGACGTTCAAGTTTCAATATCCATTAGCGCAGTATATTAACCGTTGTATCGGCTAGTTGTTGGCAGTAATTACCTTTCAATAGGTGCGGCGAATGTCAGTGACCTGTGTCCGGCACGGCAACAATGCCGGCACGACAGGCGTGTCCAGAGAAAGCGGCCAACAGTGACCTTTGTCCGGCACGGCAACAATGCCGGCACGACAGGCGTGTCCAGAGGAAGCGGCCAATGCAGCGGAATGGGCTGCCGTTTATCGTGTTTGCTTGGAAGGAAGTCGGTAGTTCGATCGAATTGCCATTCGACTATTGTCCTTGCCAACTCAACTACCTAGTTCTGTTATACTGACTTCCCACGGTGTGTGATATTGCGGACGGACGCGGACGCGTTTTCTCAAAGAAAAATACATAATATAACGAAGTACATAACAATTCTATTTTTATTTATAGTTAGTAGCGATGTAAAACCCAGCATGGTAACTTGATCGTAGCGCCGACGGACAGCTGGCTTATTAATATTAGTTCATAACTGCAGCAGCCATAGCGAGGCGTATCTGCGGATAATTTATAAGCGGATTCCGAGCATTGTGGCCATTCCATCATCTAATGAAGCCGCCTTCAGTGACGCTTCCGTCGTGTCTCTTCTAGCGTAGGTAGGGCTGCGACTATGTAGGCTTTTAATAATAATAATAATAATAAAAAGGAACTAATATTAATATATTAGTTCCTTTTTATTATTATTATTTTATTATTAGTATAGAGTTGGCACCTCTAGCATGTTCAATATTATGAACAAATTTGTTGATTGTCAAACTGAAAAATTATCTTTTTAAAATATTTATTAACTAGCTGATGCGCGACTTCGTCCGCGTGGATTTAGGTTTTTTAAAATCCCTAGGGAACTCTTTAATTTTCCGGGATAAAAAGTAGCCTTTGTCCTTTTCCGGGATGTAAGCTAACTCTGTACCTTTCATCAAATCGGTTAAACTGTTGGGCCGTGAAAAGCTAGCAGACAGACAGACACACTTATAATATGAGCCTCAATAGCTCAACCGGTATAGGAGTGGACTGAAAACCGAAAGGTCGACGGTTCAAACCCCGCCCGTTGCACTATTGTCGTACCTACTCCTAGCACAAGCCTGACGCTTAGAGAGGAAAGAGGAATATTAGTCATTTAACATGGCTAATATTCTTTAACAAAAAAAAAAAAAAAAATATTAGTATGGAAGTGTGTAAGCCCTGGAGTCAATCTGTACAGTTAGTACAAGATTGAACAATGCATTTATCGTTTATCGTTTCGTTTACTCCTCACGGTCAATGTTTACGTATTGTCCGGCAGTATGAGTTGGCCATAACAGTCAGTATTGGACTCATCGAGTAAAAGAAATAGTAAACGTGATGGTCCAACTCTCGCCACAATTTGTCTCTCTTACACGTTCGCAAAAAAAGGGGGACAGATATACGCTGCCATTTTGTTGAGTTTGGCATTTATTATTTCGTTTATTGACGTTTTTGACAGATTGACAATGACAGATTGACAGCGTGACAATGACAAACAAGTGACAGTCCACCACTTAGTCTATGGTGTGTGTGTCTATGGTAATTTGTCTAAGATCACTAAAAACCTCAAGAAACTTGTGTCCAGAGCCAAATTTTCATCAGATTAAAAAAAAAGTTACCGCTTTCTAGTCTGTTACTCTGTCATTGTCAGTAAAAAAATAAATCAAAACAAACCAACGAAACCAACATAACCTTTTATCATAACTGAAACTGAGAGTTGAGACTGAAACAAACGGAACAATCGCTTTAGTTTTAACTAGAAAACTGAAGTTTTACTGATTATTAGGTATATATTATTGTACGTAATACAACTTTGTAGAAACAACTTCGACAAGGAAGCTGACAGAAAAATAAGCTGGGCTGGGCAGCATTTGGAAAATTGCGTCAAGTCTTCAATTCGTCGATACCCCAAAGCCTAAAGACGAAAGTCTTTAATGAATGTGTCCTACCTGTGATGACGTATGGTGCTGAAACGTGGACACTGACAGTTGGCCTTGTCCACAAGTTCAAAGTCGCTTAGCGGGCTATGTTGGGTAACTCTGAGGGACAAAATCCGTAACAACGAAATCCGTTGGATGACCAGAGTGACTGACATAGCCCAACGAATTAGAAATCTGTACTGGCAGTGGGCAGGCCACGTCTGCCGCAGAACCGATGGGGCAGACGTGTTCTGAAGTGGAGACCGCGTATCAGCAAGCGCAGTGTGGGACGACCTCCAACCCGCTGGACTGACGACCTTAAGTAAGTTTACTCTCTCTCTTCGGATCACGCTCACATAATGTACTAATTACTAGGTAATACAAATCTCTTGATCTGAATTTGGACACATAGACAAGTGGCCAGGTTTGAAGAGTATAGTTAAATCATAACATAACTTCATATGTACCTACCTACTTAAATAATTACTGTCTACTAGGTACCTAGCATTAAATGAGTTCAAAAAGGGCTGAGCCATCATTAATAATTATATTTGTTAGAACAGTTTTGACTACTGACCGCTTGATAAATGACAACACATTTTAGACATAATCTTGTGGTACACTGAAGTTAAAGTTGCAATAAAACATCTAGGTAATCTATTACAGAAAGGCAACTCTTTAATAATCAATTCAGTTTTCTTTGTTTAAGACATGTAATTAAGTTCGGGACCTTGAGTTTGAGCTGTATTTTAGTGTATGTATAAAGGTTATCTGTCTATCTATCTGCTGGCTTTTTACAGCTCATCCGTTCAACCAATTTTGACAAAAGGTACAAAGATCTTTCATCCTGGGGATGGATATAGCCTATTTTTAAATAAACTAGGCTCTGAAAATCGAACAGTTCCCACAAGATAAATGAAGTTGCGAGTATAAATTATTTAGTGTGGAGCTTTGTTACATGCTGGAGAAGGAGATAGGCTACTTTTACCCTTTAAATCAGGGCGGATAAAGTCACGGGCATCATCTACTTATTAATTAATATTATAAATAAAACTTAGACCTCATTAAGATAGATAGTAAAATAAGAAGAATAGTTCTTGTCTAATTAGCAATTTAAAAAATTAAAGATCAAAAATTTCTATTTTTTCAGTGATAACTGTGGACCAGTTAGTTACGTTATGTTAACAGCCTGTGAATGACCACACCACCTGCCTAATCCACTTTGTTAGAAGAATGCAAGTTGATTTTGCTGCATCAAGACTACACTCTACAGAATCCTCATAAGTCATCTAAGTGCAGTAACACTGCGCAACAAACTACAGTTTTATAACAATATAAAAATTTAATAGTAAATAAAATGTTTTTTGTCTCTGCTTTTCTATTATGAACATAGTGTTTTTATAGCTAGTCATGCCATAAGATTCTTTTATAGGCATTTTAATTCATACCTACATACAACGGGCTAGCTTTTGAGACTTGCCGCCTTGATGGAGAAAAGAAGAGGAGATAGGGACGTTCCGGAGTCTCTGGATTCATCCATACAAAACGTGAGTGAGTCTCTGGCTGAAGGAGTGAAGGGGTTGACTTACCCCGCCGCCCCCTACCGAGGCTGTTTTAAGTCAATGACAATTTTATCAAAATTAAAAATCATTTAAAAAAGTATACATCCCCGGCGGAAAATCACTCCTTCCAAGGGAATGATTTCCCTCCCCTCCCTTTTACCTCAGCTACCCCCATCAAGGCTGCACGTTTCAAAATGTTCATACAAATAAACAAAATTGAAAATTGCCTGTTACGTTCTCAATAAGCTCATAATTAAAAAAATTGTGAGCTAATCTTTGAAGTGTTGAACCGATTTTGATGAGACTTGGTGCACAAACAGTTGGGGACAGTGTGGCTAATTCTGTTAGACGAGGTCTAAATGTATTGCTATCCTTTTCTGCAGTGCAGGGAGCTTATGAAAGGAACAGCAATACACATAAACCTGTCATTTTAATTTAGTTTTGATCATAGATTCCCGGAAATATCCAGGCAGGCAAATTCCAGGATACTTTTTAACTATTATTAGTATCATCTGAAAACTTACTTTTTTTAGGATGAAATAAAACAAATTAAATTCTTTTGTTTAAATTTAAATTAGATACTATAAGTAGGTAGGTATGCGTATAAGTATTTTACATCAGCTGTAAAATTCATAAGGTGTATTTAAGTAGGTACATCATAAACAGTTCAAATTATATAGGTATTCTACAAGTCTGATGACCCCCAGGTTAGTTGCAGTCTTGACTCTTGAATTAAGTTAGGTTCTAGTGGCCCTAGCTTAGGTAGCTGGAAGATAGGCAACATAATCTGGTAAGTATAGGTTAGGTACCATAGATGATCTGCAACCTGAAAATAATAATTTATTTTAGAAAAATACTTAATATAATAAGCTAGCTAAATTTGGTAGGTAGGTCCATTTCATACAAAATTTTACTAACTTATACCCTTCTATACTAGATTGTGCCCGCGATTTTGTCCGCGAGGACTACACAAATTTAAGACAAATTTCAATTAGATAGATCAGTCAGTCAGCTTTTCCTTTTTTATATATAGATAAATTAAGTACCTACTTTCTTGTTTGTGAATGGATGCAAGTAATGGTAGGTAGTAGGTAGGTATTTTCTGTTATTGTATGTATGTTTCTTAATATACCTGGTAGGTAGGTACCTACCTAGGTTTCTATTCTGGTGAAAAAATGGGTTGATTTTATCAGATGTAGGTACCAACTTATATGTATAATTGAATCATAAATTAATGTAAGTAGGCACCTACTTAGTAGGAAATTTGAGCCACACGTTTGATGTACCTACCCATAAGGCTTAGAATAATATTATGTAGGTATTAGGTACCTAGGTATAGGTAGGTAATAAATTGTGCATATCTTACCTTTGCCTCAATGATCAAGGTGTGACATACTCTTTGTGATCGATCTTACAACGCTACAAGTAAATGCATTCTGCGAGCTATATGTATGGATGGCTATCGCTGCACAAAATGATTCATCCGAGATGCACTATTATCATTATCTATCATTTTAGCCTGTGGATGTCTGTCTTCTACATCCAATCATCGCTGCACAAAATGATTCATCCGAGATGCACTATTATCATTATCTATCATTTTAGCCTGTGGATGTCTGTCTTCTACATCCAGTCATCGCTGCACAAAATGATTCATCCGAGATGCACTATTATCATTATCTATCATTTTAGCCTGTGGATGTCTGTCTTCTACATCCAGTCATCGCTGCACAAAATGATTCATCCGAGATGCACTATTATCATTATCTATCATTTTAGCCTGTGGGTGTCTGTCTTCTACATCCAGTCTTGAGGCATCCTCATTCAGCCACTTCACGTTAGGTACCTACTCTATAATATGAACGGTCCATCGGTCGGTACCCCACTAGGTACTTGTAGGTATGCTGTGGTACCAAATCTCAACTCAGTAGGAACGCAGGCATGGATTGTTCACTGCCACTTCAACTTGCTGGGTGGTTTCGACTATGTGAGAACCTGTTTCTTTGACGGATGCTCAACCAAGTACGACAGGCATGGATTGTTCACTGCCACTTCAACTTGCTGGGGGGTTTCGACTATGTGAGAACCTGTTTCTTTGACGGATGCTCAACCCAGTACGACAGGCATGGATTGTTCACTGCCACTTCAACTTGTTGGGGGGTTTCGACTATTTGAGAACCTGTTTCTTTGACGGATGCTCAACCCAGTACGACAGGCATGGATTGTTCACTGCCACTTCAACTTGTTGGGGGGTTTCGACTATGTGAGAACCTGTTTCTTTGACGGATGCTCAACCCAGTACGACAGGCATGGATTGTTCACTGCCACTTCAACTTGCTGGGGGGTTTCGACTATGTGAGAACCTGTTTCTTTGACGGATGCTCAACCCAGTACGACAGGCAAGGATTGTTCACTGCCACTTCAACTTACGGGGGGGTTTGGGCTATGTGAGAACCTGTTTCTTTGACGGATGCTCAACCCAGTACGACATGCATGGATTGTTCACTGTCACTTCAACTTGCTGGAGGGTTTGGGCTATGTGAGAACCTGTTTCTTTGACCGATACACTGCGCACATCACAAATTACGCCGCTGAACCAAATTTAAGTTACACAATCACGACGGTTAGCTTTGACTACCTTCCCAAACATTCTCCTTGCCTCCGTGGGCAAATTAAGGCACTTCACTTATTAAATTTCATCATTTTGTTTAATTATCAATAAGCTTTCACGCTTCTCTCACCGAGTATTTTTTGGTGAGTTACAATTCGACTATCGACTCGTATCCATAAGCGAAAATGACGTCATTTACTAGTTTTAGGACGTCAAACTTAGGACTCGTACTGCCAAATTACTCGATATTGGTATTGGTGTAGGTAAACGCAAACCATTCTCGATGGTGACGTAGTTATGTGGTAATTGGTATCGTAAAGTTGAAAGCTATACTCGCAAACACTCGATCATCTTTAGTTCGCAATATTTCCGCTGTGTCGCTGCCTGTAGATGTATGGAAACAGTCGATTTCGACTTTGGTATTTTTAAAACTATGAAATCTTATACTAACTGTACTGTAAATGATTGTAGCGGGGAGGGGGGGGGGGGGGGGGGGGTTGTCCGCCGCGTGCATTCATGCGGAACCTTTGCGATTAATGTGTTTAATGTTTATGTACACTTATCTACAGTACGCGACTGGGCGAGATGGCAATCGGGGAGGGAACGCCCCGCACAGCCGCATAGTCCCCTCGCTAATCTAACGCGGGCGAGCGCGGGTTACGTGCGGGGGTGTGGGGCGTCCACCCGCTTCATACCCCGATCGCCTCGACCTATAGCGGACTCCTCACAAACGATCCCTGCAGGACGCTAGAAGCTTTTTTTAATCGTCAGCCCTTTACTGCGATCTCACCTACTCTCAAGCGCGGATCCACCGTTGTGGGCACGATGGGCATGCCCACAACCCTAATGGACTTGTGACGTCACACTTTCAATGTCTTTACATGTCAATAGGCTGATGATATTGGTCATATCCAATGCCTTAATAAAACAAAATAAACTCTCTTGGTCAGCGTAGCTACCGCAGAGAGAGATCGTGTTCTACTCTTCGCAGAGTAAATCTTTGTTGAGTGCCTCATGGCACAGGAAAGATTATCCAGGCTAGCTCTCCTACATATACACAAAAATGTGAATCTGTATATACTTATGTAGGAACGCTCCGTACATACTCCGACTCGCACTTGGCCGATTTTCGGATGGCTGTGACCACAACCTTTTTTGAGGACTGGATCCGCGCCTGCCTACTCTAGTGGTAAGTCATGATGCAGTCTAAAAACCGGCGAAGTGCGAGTCAGGCTCGTGCAACGAGCGTTCCGTACTATACAGTCGTATTTTTTCGACATCGAATGCATAAAAACAACTAAAAATCTGTTTTAGAATGCACAAGTGAAGCCCTTTGGCAGACAGAGAGACAACAAGTGATTTTATAAGGGTTCCGTTTTTCCTTTTGAGGTACGGAACCCTAATAACGCGCTCACAAATGTTTTTAATTCCGCAATCGTCATAATAAACGTTTGTTTGGTTCTTGCGTGTCCAAGGATTGCTCTGCACACTGCACACTACACACTGCGCTGAAACCTGCACAAAGGGCGCTTGTAATCGCGGCTTAGCGCTTCAGCCGGCGTAATGAAGGCGGCGTGATATACTCCAGGATATTACCACGGTCTAGCAACCACACAGTAGGGCAATACCTTCAAACACGTTGACAATCGACATTTGGTTTTATAAAAATACTAACTTATGCTCGCGACTTTTTTCGCGTGGACTACACAAATTTTAAGCCCGTATATCATCCCTTGAAAAAACAGGTGTTATACCTATGATAATATATACGTATGCATAGAGGAGAAATTCTGGGATACTAACGTGAGGAATCTAAAAAGTAAAATATGAAAAAAGAATTGAAAAAAAAAAATACCTACATAATTTTTACAATTTTGGATTTTTCAAGACTGCATTAGGTAATGCAAAATACAGAATATAAAGGCAGAACCGGGGGGAGGCCTTATACCCAAATATGGGATCCTTATCTACACTACACATACCTACTCACATAAAAAATCAATTTTGTAACTTCTGTAAATTAATATTATAATAATTTATTAACTACCTACCACTACATACCTACAACAAGTAAACTTCACACATACAAAACACACTTAATTATTTTACCAACATAATTATACTAGCAAAACTAACATAAGATTAAGCGAAAAAGTTGTAAAAACAAAGAATACCTATTAGATAGACGAGTAGTTATAAGAAAACATTGTATATAGAGATAAGGAAGTTAAATAAAGGCTTAATTAATTAATTAAATATCATCCCTTAGGGGTTGAATTTTCAAAAATCCTTTCTTAGCGGATGCCTACGTCATAAAAGCTATCTAAATGCCAAATTTCAGCCCGATCCTTCCAGTAGTTTGAGCTGTGCGTGTATTAAGACTAGCTGATGCCCGCGACTTCGTCCTCGTGGAATTAGTTTTTTTAAATCCCGTGGGAACTCTTTGATTTTCCGGGATAAAAAGTAGCCTATGTCACTCTTCAGGTCTTTATCTATGACATAGACCATGGATCCCTTATGGTTCTTTTTTAAAAAGAAGCTTTTGAGATGTGGACTGAAAACCTGTTATTTTGTGTCACTTTTTTGGCGCGAGTGTGTTCGTTGTCTAACTACAGTAATGTACATTGACCTTTAGAAGGAGATATCAGATTTGTAGAGCATTGTCTCCGTCGCTGAGACTGACAAAACGTCATATAGGTATGAGTGACAGAGACAACGCTCTACAAAGCCGAAATGTCATTCTAAAGGCTGATGTACATTATTTTAGGCCGCGTACTGTACATGATTGTTAAACAGTGGCATTACAAACAACAAAAGCGATTCATTTCGACGAAACGCTCGGGGTTTTTTTGTTTTTTTATTTTTTTGTGTGTGAAGTTTATGCAAATTGTTACGGCTTTTGTAAAAATTCCATCATTTCGATGGCGTCAGCGTTAATGGGTTTTTAATATTCATTTTATTTTTGTACTATAGAACAGGATACCAAGATAACTGATAATATAATATTATTATCACAGATAGTAGTTACATACGTTATTATATTAAAAAAGAGAAAATGAACGAGTCAGACTCGTGCACCGAGGGTTCTGTATTACAGTTGTATTTTTTCGTCATTTTGCACGATAAATCAAAAACTATTATGTATAAAAATAAATAAAAATCTGTTTTAGAATGTACAGGTAAAGCCCTTTTATATGATACCCAACTAGATATAGTTATCTTATCTTACTTTGAAAATTGAAAATACTGATTATTTGTTCATGAACACATTTTAATTTTTTTTTGTGATGTAACCACAAATTCACGGTTTTCGGATTTATTTCTATACTTGAGCTATAAGACCTACCTACCTACCAAATTTTATGAGTCTAGGTCAACGGGAAGTACCCTATAGGTTTTTTTGACAGACACGACGAACAGACGGACAGACAGACAACAAAATGATCCTATAAGGGTTCATTTTTTCCTTTTGAGGTACGGAACCCTAAAAACTGCCATACCCCTTCCAGGTTAGCCCGTATCCATCTTAAGTTGCATCATCACTTACCACCAGGTGAGATTGCAGTGAGGGGAACTAAATTACTTACTTTAGATTTCTATGTGTCTACTACCACAGTCATCATGATAACCCATCGCCGGCTCACTACAGATCACGAGTCTCCTTTCAGAGTGAGAAGGGTTTTGGCCATAGTCTACCACGCTGGCCATGTGCGAATTGGTAGACTTCACACACCTTTGAGAACATTATGGAGAACTCTCAGGCATGCAGGTTTCCTCACGATATTTTCCTTCACCGTTAAAGCAAGTGATATTTAATTACTTAAAACGCACATAGCTCCGAAAAGTTAAAGGTGCGTGCCCGGGATCGAACTCTCGACCTCCGATTAGAAGGCGGATGTCCTAACCACAAGGCCATCACAGCTTCTTAATAATTCTATAGTTGGGTAAAAATAAGGTTCACTCCATCTGAACATGAACCCTGTACTCAAAATCTGTTAATTACGAGTGACAAAGGCTATTTACTATCCCCCGACGCTTGAAGGAAGGGTCGTACAGAATTATAATACATAGTAAACTACCCGCCCCGCACCTTTGGGGTTAGGGAGAAATTAATAATCTTGTTGGTTATCCGTTGAGTCGAGATGACAAATGCCTGGTGTCGCATTGAATACAATAATATGGATTTGGGGGTGACCGATCAATTGACAAAAAACAAATGACAAAGTTTCATTTCCCAAACAAATTTTGGCAAAATTATGAATCGTTTTATGATCGTTATAAAACTTATGTTTCTACAAATAATTCATTTGATAAAACAAATTACCAGACAAATTGTTATTTCATAAAATATCATTTGACAAACAATTGATTTCTTTAATCGTGTTAATTAGTAAAACAACATAACGCACTTTTTTTTTATAAAATGAATTGTTTGATAACATGAACTGTTTGATAAATATTTTAAGAATTCACCAAATCTTTTATATGTCGACCGGGCCGACGGAAGAGACCGCTTACTATTGTGGGCAACACAGAAAACCTGGCATCTGTCACCCGTCAGTGGAGGTGTGACAGCGCGCGGGAGTAAAAAGAGGGACGATATAAAAGTAATTAAGGGAGATATAAGTACTAGGTGATTAATTAAGCTAGATATAAACTAAGTGGATGTGACAAGTGTACCTGAATATAAGACTGTGGACATTGGAACTGCGTTTGATTCATATTAGGGTCATCCCAAGACTAATAAACCCGGATTGGAGGTTAAGTTGTTTATATCAGAAGATTGGATGTGATTCATGCCCAAAAATGCGGGTCTATCCTGGAAGATGTTAAAAGTGCCTGTACAAGACGCATAGCAACATATTTATTAGGTACTTATATCGGAAATTATATGAAGAAACCTACCTGAACGAATAACAAAGTGAATATGAAAAACATACAAACTGCAATGGTGCTACACTATTACTTTGGGAGTACTTGAGTAGACCTGTGTCGAGTTGGAGGACTTGTCTCCAACGCAACTACTCAAGAGATTGGTTTGAGGAAAGCACCTTATACTGTCTGGAACAAGCAGAAGTACGTAGGTCGATGGGTCCAATGCATCCATAGGTTGTATTGAAAGCGGTGAATCTGTGTACTTACCTTCTTACAGTGGATGTTCATTAAAGCATGGGTGAATATTAAGAGTGCCTAATGTAAGATTACTGCATCAAAATACCTAAGTAGGTATTTGATAAGTCACAATATTACCAATTGATACTTTTAGAACAGAGTAAGTGAAGGCTATAATTATTAATAGTAAGTAGATATCAGCATTATGACTTATTTGAGAGTTCAAAGTAAGGGATTATAGTTTTATTCTGACCGCTTTAATGGATTATTATGTAGGAACATACCTAGCCCAAGATTTGATCTATGAAGTTATAAGTAGTATTAGTATTAATTTCAAGACTGGATGCAACGCACCGTAGTACTAACACCTTGTATTTTAAAATCGAAATAAGGTAATAAGTGATATCAAATACTTTAAACCAAATAGGCACCTACCTATATTAAAGTAGAATCAAGAAAACAATTAGATTATTATGTAGGTAAGTACTTGATACATGAGCTAATGTAGAAATAAAAAAGTAGAGTTTATTTGCTAGAATGTGGTACAATTTGGTCGTAAATCTGTTTTGATCTAACACATTCAACCAATAACTGAGTGTGCAAATTATTACCTATAGTACATTATCATAGCATAATAAAATGTGAAAATTTAGAATGAATAATATCTACTTAACTCATTTATATATAACTTTATCTATCTAGGAAGTAATGTTGACAATATAATTTTATTCAAGTCTTAATTTAAATCATTCAACAATCATTTTAAAAAAGAAATATGTACATGTGCTTTAGTTAAAAATAGAAATAATAATCTTACAATAACAACGGTCATATCTACATCAATGGGTCAATCAATGGTTTTAGTGCAAAATTTGGGTTATATACAGGGGTCTGATATAATCAAGTAGGTATGTACTTGATACTGGTGTCACTTAAATGCAATATTTTCGAGATTATTCAACTGTTACCATTTTTTTCATGTTCGACAACTTTTCTGATGATGTCCACGACCATGTGACCCCGACTTGACGATGAGGTCGACGAATGTGAGATGAACAAGTGGTTTTGGCCGGCATCTGTGGTGGAGAAGTGCACATAACCTTCAAGTTGTGATTAGAAGCAGTCATGTACCTGCATGGATCGGATAAGAACACAGTAACTCTTGGTGTGAGGCCTGTTATAATGATACAAAAGAAAAAAAAGCCATCCCTGCCTGCCTCATTATGATGGAGGGTGTAACCTCAAGGTATTGTTATGTAATACAGTAATAAGAAGGTAAGAAACATCTGAATACTACTATGGTTAATTGAAGCAAATCTAGTTTACCTAGTAACTAAAATAAAGTCTTAAAACTTTGAATTGAATAGTCTCAATATGAGTAGTTATTCTTGTTTAATTAAATAATTACATACTTAACTATACACATAGTAATATTTTAGTACAATTTAAGGATAGAATGCCTGAAATATGTGTCAGGTGCATGTGTTTTCATAACCTACCATTTAATGTAAGATTTTTGGATTTGGGTCTATGGTAGGCATGGTATGGTTGTGAGAATGATAGACAGTGATAGGGAGACTAATAGAGTCGATTGCTAGATGCACCCATTTAATACCTATCTACCGACTGAATAGTCTGTATTATGTACTGACAGACATAGATCAACCCGCAGGCTCTGCATAATCAAATATGATTTGAGTTCTCTACTAAGCTACTACTGGACACAAAGAAAAGATTTTGGAAAATTCTACCTGGGGTGGATCAGCTAATAAATAATTAATTGGTCCACTAGATAAAGTAGGTAACATTGAACCTATTTTGAATCTGTAGGTTTACTTATTCGACCAAATTAGAGTTATTAGATTACTTTGAATACCTAGTAGGTATAGGGTATGAAATATCAGGTTTGAATTAATCTAACTATGTACATACCAGAAACAGAAAGACATACAACACTCATGCTCACGAAAGTAGCCATGTGGATGTTGGAATTTTATTTGATTCTTATACCAATAAAATTTATATTAAGTGCTAGTATGTACTTTTGTTCCGCTTGCTCACCCTTGTGAAAATTATAAATTACATTGGCTGCAACTACCATTTAAGGAGAGGTGAGGTTATGAAAGGAAAATGAATTGAATCATTATTATATTAACCTAAAGTGAATTTAACTGATCAGATCAGATGAAAATAAATAAATGGAATTGAATTAAAATATTTATTTATCAGCATAACAGTGGTTCTTTCAAATGTTCTTAGAGTTTTATAATTAAAAAGGTAAAATTATATGGGCTATCACATTCATATAAAGTCACTAGTGGCTGGCATCCTCTTATACTAATAGATGACATGCATTCGTGATTTTTAGAATTCGGAAAATAACAATAATAATAAAATAAAAATACGTTTCCACTTCTCATGCTCGTAAGGTTCTATTTTACGCTGGCTATAAGAGGACTAAAGTGCGTTTCATGCTGTTATGCACAAGGTATTTATAGGTAAACAACAGTCTCTCTGAATGACATATGGATGAGAAAGAATGTATGTAATTTCTATGGTGCCAGTGAACTTTTGCACTTGTATTGAGGTTGCGACCTATACCTACAAACTCATTACAGCACCCTCATTTAATCCCTACTCTTTTCGATCAATCTATAGATATGTACTTATAGTAATATTATTGTTACATTTCCTCGCAATCGAAGTGAAAAGCAGTGTTTATAACTCTGCTCAAGTGGCTTGTTTGGTGCCCTTGTTGTACAATCTGCTATCATAAATCAAAGCCTTTAGGTACTTACTACCTCGGAAAAACACGCACTGAACAACAGGTTAACTACCAAGTACATCATATTTACTGTTGTTATTATTGGATTGGCTTACCAACTTAATAGATGATACTATCTGCTGTAATAATAGAAATTCGAAAGAAATACTAAGTTACGAAGTTCAATTTTTATGTACGAGTAAAGGAAACTTTGAAACATGTGTCTCTAATAACAAAAGAGAGTTACGAAGGTGTTATTAAATGAAGTGGCAATGACTGTGGCAATCAGTGGCGTGCAATTCATAGAGGCATAAAAGTACTGCTTACCCTAGTTGAAATGACCAGTGCCCATTTTTCTTTATGACCTGCCATTCAGTAGGTCTATATAAGGTGTATCTAAGGCCTATCTTACTAATGCTTACCCTGGCTTCGAACTCTGTGCACGCCACTACTGGCAATGTTATGTATTACAGGGACTGGACTGTTGTATTTCTTTATATAGCCTACTAACACATAATTTTATCATATCGTTGTTTATCGGGTATAAATAATACACGAATAATTCGATCTCTGACTTAGGTTTAGATCTGAAATAAGAAATGAAATTGTCAGTATACAGAGAAGTGTAAATCTTAACCTTGCAAGCCCCATCGGATAAATAGTGGAGAAACGGATTCCCTACTTTTACTGCCCAAATTTTGACTAGCTATTTGACTTTGGAAAAAGGAGCTTATGAGATGCATATTTTTACTAAATAAATAAATTATTAATATAATTATTATAAACAAAAGACGGATTGCTCTCTTGTGTGTGTGCCCTTAAATTATATTAAAATTTCAAACGAGTTGCACAATTATTATCACTTGCAGACATTACACGTAGGGCGATTGTCTAAAACCTGCATCAATCATTATTGTTCTGATTGGCTGAATTTGTGCGATTCTTGTTGCAACAATGCATTGTGGCCAATAGTGAGCGAGCATTAACCAATCAGAGATGATTGCGATCGTGACATTGTAGCTGTCAAACAACCGCGGTAGAGCCCACGGTGAACTAAAGGTGTTTACTACTGTAGATACTCCACAAATCGTTGAGAATATCGATTTGAGTATTGAGTTCAGTAGTCTCGATAACTAGTCTTTCAAATCATTAATCAAATTACTAAAAGCCATAAAGCAAATTAAGAAGAAGATTAATCAAATGAGGTATTAAGGGAGCAAACACTTAGCGGGTTTGCCATAACCGTTGACACTATAATATTCATTCTATTGACTGTACACAAATAATCGCTTCTGGTGGCTGAAAAAAAAATGGTGTTTAATATTGTTATGATATAACGTGTCATTGTTATAAATGTGATTATTATTTTTAGACTCTAAACAAACTGACAACCAGTGAATGAGAGAAAAGGATACCGACTTATGTATGGACTGAGTCCTGGTGTGATAAGCGGTGATCCCTGAGTATATTAGAAACGAATACCGACTTATGTATGGACTTACTCCTGGTGCGATAAGCGGTGATTCCTGAGAATATCTGAAAAGAATACCGACTTATGTATGGACTTATTCCTAGTGTGATAAGCGGTGATTCTTGAGAGTATTTTATGATAACCTAAGGAGCAAATAAGAGAGAAGAATACCGACTTATGTATGGACTTATTCCTGGTGCGATAAGCGGTGATTCCTGAGAATATCTGAAAAGAATACCGACTTATGTATGAACTTATTCCTAGTGTGATAAGCGGTGATTCTTGAGAGTATTTTATGATAACCTAAGGAGCAAATAAGAGAGAAGAATACCGACTTATGTATGGATTTATTCCTGGTGTGATAAGCGGTTATTCCTGAGAATATTTTATGATGAACCAACCGGCAAATGAGAGAAAAGAATACCGACTTATGTATGGACTTATTCCTGGTGTGATAAGCGGTAATTGCTGAGAATAGTTTATGTAATATACCTTGTCCCAATTGTGTCAAAGGTTGTCTATTTTATATGTTCCAAATGAGACATATTGTTATTGGAAAATTTAATTCATGTCCCAATTGTGACATACAGCAAGTGGAAATTTTTGATTTTGTAGCAATCGTGCCAAAGGAGGGCAGCATTGACTATAATATAAACCTAAGAATAAGGAATCAAGAATGACAAATGGAAGGTGGCAATACTAACGTAAACAATGGATCGTATTCCGGTGACAAAAGCTGGTCCTAGTAAGAACCAACAAACGAATTGGAAAACGGCTGACGAAGCGTCTGAAAAATGACGAACAATAATAGTCTGGTAAAACCTGATTCGATAATCCCGATGCGAGTGGACGGTGATCTTCAGTATGAACTTCAGCAACTGATCGGGTCGCGATGGTGACAAGAGGGAGTCCAGTTAAGTTGATGGAAAACAAGCAGACTAACTCGGTCGGCAAGTGGAAAGGGTGTATCCTTTTTATTAATAATAATAGATTTATCTACAGAATAGGGGTACAGAAGTAGATATCATGGTTGGAAATCACTTTACCTGTTCTAGCAGATACTAATGTTCAAGGGTTACTTAAATTCAAATTAAAGTTCTTATAATGGACGTATTCAGTAATAATATATTAATTATGTCTTGCTGAATTCGGTACGTAGTAGAAGTTGTATAGACCCTTTAAAGTAGATCTAAAATGACATGCTGATTGTAAATGCTAAATATCGGTTCATGTTAATGTACATCTTCGCAGTCACTCATTGTATTACGTTGATGTTTGGTGGAAACAGCACAGTACAGAGCAAATTCTTAAATACTATTTCAAGTAACATATATTCCAATAGACTATATAAGCAGTTCGCGCACGAAGGCTTGCTTACTTCACTCGCTAGGTATTAATGTATGGATCGTTGATATGTTACCAAAGCGTATAAGTACACCAATGTATCACGAAATAATTTCCTACATCTTTGTCATTCATTTGTCACACACTGACACGAGACAAGCAACGGTGACCGATGCAGCAATTCACGGCTCAGCATGACGCTGGGTTGGTGCAGCGTTGGGTGCTGTCTGTCCTCAATCACCGTGTTCAAGTTAACCATATTATCATAAGAGGACGAGGGTCTCTGGCATCGTTCGTCCTTACGCGCTCAAGAATGTACAAGAATGGAAGTTTCCAGAAATCAGATTTTATTGTATGTTACATCAATTAAGTCTATAGTGCCATCAAGGACTCGTTGCTTGCGAGACAATAAAATGGGGCAACAAAACGCCGTCTGTTGCGCTCTCTATCGCACTTACGGGGCTTATGGTAGACACAGTTATGCATGCATCTACCCCTAGTGCAAGGATGATATGGGGCATCACGGGTAACGAGTTTATAATAATACAATAATACCTTGGCTAACATAATTGTGACTTATTTTGTTATATTAATAATAGTATTTGTTGTACTACAATCGAGATAGAGTCAGAGGCAGTCGTCTCAGTTATTTGAAAATATAGGATTACATTGTGCACATTGTAGATCTCATAGTGATCTGTACTGTGTATCATTATCAATTAGTGGATTCATGTTTCTTTAAATTTCTGAAATAATATTACAATCGCGGTTCTTAGCCATAGCTTACGGACGCGTCCCATGGTTTGTTTCACGCTTTAACCTTGTGTTTTGTTGATTTATTTATTTTATATAGTTGTAATACCTAGCTGTAAATTATTAACTATTCAAATTATGTTTGGGAAGGCACTGGCCCCTAAGACACGGGATTTCCTAGTTTAGGGGTCAGGATTCCAGAGAGTTGATTACTGTACTGAGTTTTTTAAATAAATAAATATATTATATTATTATTAAATAAATAAATATATTATATTATATTATTATAATATGATTATTGGGGGTCTCCTTAGAATACATTGTGGTTTGTTTCGATCTTAGTACTTATTAATAATAACAACTACATTTAACCATATTATTTATCTTGATTTCGTAGACATAGGTTCAATATTCAATAATTCAATTTGATAGGTAATTATCTTTTATTGTTATTCAAGTAGAGTACAAAATATGGTCACATAATATCTGTGCCGACATCTCTGCCTTTCTGGTCTGCAAAATTATTTTACAATCATTATTCATATACTTACCGATATTGCTTAGTATAATACTACATATATGCAATTAAAGATTGGTATATGGTTTTCTTATTATTTGTTTTACGTTACATACTTATATTGTAATATTATTATTTTTTTCAACGGTGTCAATCAGTAGGTACCACTTGAGAATAATTAAATGTCAATTCACGATAGTCAAATTGGTAATTCATGAAACACTACAAAGACATTATAATCAAGGTCAACTCATATCAAATATTTATCAATTGTATGAGAACATTGGATTATAAGATATTCTTTTAATTTATTTTTAAGTTTAAAGAAATTATGAAGTCTACAGAAGTAGTTAGGTTCATTGGTATATTGTAGAACTTTGTGATTAATTTTGTATAAAGTGTTAGTAATGGTCAATGGGATCCAACAACTCTTACCATATCTCTTAAAATGTTTATACTAATGAAAATATTGTATTTGTGTTGCATTAGAGCATTATGTAGGATTAGAATTCATGTCATTACAGTGGTAAGAAGGAAAGGGCAAACAAACTTACTTTAATTGAAAACTGATAGTGACATGGTTTAAAATCATAGAGTACTTAGCACTCAGAATTCAAGTTGGTGATAATTCACCATCCTTCTTTTCTTTCCTCGTTGTTGTTTTGTTTAAGTTTGATTATATTTTATTCGCTTTAAATGCAATTTACCAAAGATGTTTTATAATTCTCATAATTAGTATTGCCACATTTGCCATGCAAATATTTATTCACGTATTACTAAATACAAATACAAACTTGAAGAATATGTAGTTCATAATAATATTTAAAAATTAAATTATTGATTTCACTATAATTTCCTTGTATTAAGTATTAACATGAATTGTGTTGATTTCAATATTTGATTATACTATTGTGAATTGGTTGTATACGTATATCACTAACAATAACTAGATTATAGAATTTTTTTAATATCAAGCTTAAATCAGAATGACTTATAGTATTTACTATTTACTTATCTCAGTGTGATTTGTTGTGTATTTATAAGAATTAGACTTACAGATGTTGATTGCAATGTACATAATGATTATTGATACCAGTATTTTGTAGGTCTCATTGGCACTTGTTTTGTGCACTTGTTAAATCTAACAATGTTAGCTTTGATCTGTTAGAGGAATTATTATACTAATCATATTAATTATAATATTAAGGTATTCTATGTTGCTCCTATTGAGTTATGGGTATGAGGGCATTACCCTCGGTTGGAAGGCCGAGTGGTCAGATATGGGGACATATCTGGAGCAGGATGGACGACTGTGGGCAACACAGAAAACCTGGCATCTGTCACCCGTCAGTGGAGGTGTGACAGCGCGCGGGAGTAAAAAGAGGGACGATATAAAAGTAATTAAGGGAGATATAAGTACTAGGTGATTAATTAAGCTAGATATAAACTAAGTGGATGTGACAAGTGTACCTGAATATAAGACTGTGGACATTGGAACTGCGTTTGATTCATATTAGGGTCATCCCAAGACTAATAAACCCGGATTGGAGGTTAAGTTGTTTATACTATAATGGGGGGTCTCTTTCCACCCAGAAAAAAGGAGCCCCTCCTCCGCTCCGTCGACGGGCCCCGGTCGACGAGAAGAGACCACCACTATGGTGGGGGGGTCTCTCTCATCCCCCCCGCTCCCACCATCAAGAGCGAGCGAAGCGAGCTTGGGACTTGGGGCACTCCGACTCGGAACGGTTAGGTTAGAAGGGGATGGCGGGGTCTGTAAGACCCCGCCATCCCCTTCGTGGGTTATTTCTTTTTTTACCACCCAGAAAAAAGGAGCCCCGCGAAGCGGGGCTCCGTCGACGGGCCCCGGTCGACGAGAAGAGACCACCACTATGGTGGGGGGTCTCTCTCATCCCCCCCCCCGCTCCCACCATCAAGAGCAAGCTAAGCGAGCTCGGGACTTGGGGCTCTCCGACTCGGAACGGTTAGGTTAGAAGAGGATGGCGGGGTCTCAGACCCCGCCATCCCCTTCGTGGGTTATTTCTTTTTTTCGCACCCAGAAAAAAGGAGCCCCATGATATTATTGCTGCGTTGCATAGGGGTTTGCATATGTATGCAAAACAGACTTTTTGTGTGTGTTTTTGTTAATTAGTTATTTTATCAAATAATAAATTTATCATCTATTATTTTGTAAAATCGCGAATTTGAAAAACAAATTATTTGGTGAAATAATAAATTTTTAAATGATATTTTAACATTCAGCAAATTTGGAAAGTTAAACATTTGTGAATAGAATATTTGTCAAATGATCTTTTGTAAAATGATATATTTGCGGTATACGACGTTTGTGATTTGATTAGTTTTTCAAAAGTTTTTGGTGAACTGATAATTTGTCATACGTTTTTTGTCATTCATTAGTGAACCGGATTTGGGAGCATCCATACCGACCTCCGATTAGAAGGTGGACGTTATAACCACAAGGCTATCACAGCTTCTACCACAGTACAAAGTGCTTACTCTATGCTACTACATTTCAGTTATCGTGCACATAAATTTAACTCGAGACACTGAAGATCTTTGTCACGGAGTATACGGGCGTGTGGAGTGTACCAATATATTCCTGTCACAGAATCCGTGACGCGTGTCACGAATCTCAAGTATATTCACGAAATACATCTATTCAGCAGTTTCTCAGCATAAATTGTACCTAGTTTACTGTTTTACTTGTAGTTGCATGGGCCTTTTACTTTCTAAAGTTCCCGAATTGGTTCAAGTGAACTTAATCATGCCCTGTTAATGAAATGCCTTTTTAAAAGTAAAAGTTTCTTTTTCAGAAGTCAAGAACATCTTTTTCGATACAGCTACTAAATGTTTAAGAGGTTTGAGTTTGTACTTCACGATAACTGATACACATTCCATGCAAGGAAACGGTCTTTTACCTACTGCATGTGTCCAGCAAATCGGTTGATATCTTCCTTTTATCCAGCCGGGTCATCATCCAGACTCCTCTGGACCCCAACGTTTATCAGTTCTTCAAGCTATTATTGCCACTTCAGCTACTCGACTTGTTGAGCTATGTCAATTGGTCTGGTTCGTCTACAGATCACCTCATTTCTAATTAGATTGCGTAGAGATTCTGAGCCTTCCTATCCCGCTCATATTTACCATTTTTCGGAGCCGAGACATCACTGGCAACACGCAATATTTCGAAGACTTTCGTCTTCATGCACTGAAGAGTTTTGAACTTTGGAGCTTTGATATATCGATGTATGTGTTTTCATGTAGGTATTCCGTATGCCTATGGGTTGTGGGCAAAATATCCTCCTTTCTGGATCCCTAAATCATCAACGCGTGGCAGACCTAGGCAACATTGCAGTTTACAGGTCACCCAAAGAAGCACAAAATAGGGAGTTGTGGAGAATTCAGAGGGAGGCTTTTGGCCAGTGACCAGTCGTTCGACATGCTAATTTAATTCGATTAGATTAGAATATTGAATTATCTATTGTACAAAATCACTACCCCTATGATAAATGCGAAAGTGTATTTGTTTGTTGGTTTGTTCTTCAATCACGTCGCGGAGCAACTGATCGACGTGACTTTTTGCATGGGTATAGTTTAAGACCTGGAGAGCGACATAGGCTACTTTTTATCTCGGAAAATCAAAGAGTTCCCACGGGATTTTTATAAAAACTAAATCCACGCCTACGAAGTCGCGGGCATCAGCTAGTTATTTCATAACATTTTCTTCTATTAAATTCCAGTTGAAACGTAAAATTTAAGAGAGCATGTTCCTAACAAAATAGAGACGTTCCCAGAATGTATTTCGTGTGAAACATTCAAGTACGAAAGGATAAAAGGGTGAATTGGCGACGCGACGCGAATTTCAAGTGGCTCCACGAACATCTCGAACCAAATTGTAGTTTCACGAGCTACTGGGAAAGTTTTGAGCTGGCGATTTATATTCACTTTCAGTTGTCGATTCAATCGAGGGTCGTGACCACTTTGGCGTATTATCGCTCTGTTGGTCCTTCAAAAAGTAAAAGTTAGGCAGGTGATTTCACAGAAAAAGTTGCTTTTTCAAAAAAAACCGGCCAAGTGTGAGTCAGGCTCGCGCAACGAGAGTTCCGTACAACAGTCGTATTTTTTCGACATTTCGCACGATAATTCAAAAACTATGATGCACAAAAATAAATAAAAATCTGTTTTAGAATGTACAGGTGAAGCCCTTTCATATATTATGATACCACACTTGATAGTTATCTTACTTCGAAAATTGAAAATACTAATTATTAGTTTATGACCACAATTTAATTTGTGATGTAACCAGAAATTCACGGTTTTTACATTTTTCCCCTAATGCCGAATTTCATGATTCTAGGTGAACGGGAAGTACCCTGTAGGTTTCTTGACAGACCGACAGACAGACAGAGAACAAAGTGATCCTATAAGGGTTCCGTTTTTCCTTTTGAGGTACGGAACCCTAAAAACGTACGAAGTTCAATGTTCATGCATTGTATAAATGCAAAATGGAATACGCTATAAGGGCGATTACGCACTCCATCCGATCGAACCCAACCGAACTATTTGTATCTGAGTTCTCTCTGAATCCGTGAGGATACCTCGGATGTGCCTCGGATTCAAATCGGACATCTGACGTAGATATGTCAAAGATGTCCACTGAATAGCTTGGATTTGGATCAGAAATCAGATTAGTGCCTAAGCAATATCTGAGTTCGGTCAGAGTTTTTTTATATGCATAGTGCTTATGCTCGTGACTTCGTCCGCGTGGACTACAACCCCCTATTTTACTCCCTTAGGGGTTGAACTTTTAAAAATCCTTTTTAGAGGATGCCTACGTCATTTTAGCTATCTGCATGCCTTTCAGCCCAATCCATCCAGTGGTTTCAGCTGTGCGTTGATAGATCAGTCAGTCAGTGACTTTTCCTTTTATATATTTAGATTTTCACGGATTAGGATCGGATGAGTGCGTAACTATTCTAATTGCGCCGGAAAAATGTAGTGTGATACCCAGCGCCCATCGTACCTAAATGTCAACGATCAACCTCGCAAAGGGGTATTGTGTTAAAAATAAAGCAGAAGTCGTGTCGTCCGACAATGGGCACGTTCTTGACACGGAAGATGTGGGTCGGTACTCGGTAGTGTACCACGCAGCCACTGACGCAACGCTAACTACACTAACACCCTTTGTTTATCAACAATACTTATTATAATGCGTGTTCTATCGCCTCTATAATGGGGAGTGCTCTGAAGAGCTTTTTGACCTCATCCACCCTCCTTTTTCTACAACCGCACCACGCGCCACCCGTAAGGAATTTCACCCTCACCACCTGGGTGTCTGGTGCACTTCGACCGTGCGCTGCGCCGTCCTTCTTTCCACGCACATGCAAACTGTGGAACCAACTCCCATCGGCGGTGTTCCCACTAGATTACAACATGGGATTATTTAAGGAGCGGACCAACAGATTCCTAAAAGGCCGGCAACGCATCGGCGGCTTCTCTGGTGCTGCAAATGTTCATGGGTGGCAGTAATCACTTAACATCAGGTGACCCGCCTGCACGTTTGCCCGCTATCTCTATTAAAAAAAAACTTATTTTATTGTGAAATTTAATGATTTCAATCATTTAAATATACATCATAATCATCATCCTGTGGACGCCCACTGTTGGACATAGGCCTTCCCTAAAGAGCACTACCACAGTCCACACCCGGTCTTCAGCCTTCCTCATCCCGCCACTTCCCGCCAGCCTCTTTATATCGTCGGTCCATCGTGCTGGAGGGCGTCCCACACTACGCTTGCTTAAACGCGGTCTCCACTGACTTTCCGGCTCCAACGGCCACCGCCTCTATAACAGGCATGACCTGCCCACTGCCACTTCAGCTTGCTAATGTTTGGGCTATGTCAGTGACCTTGGTTCTCCTGCGGATACCCTCATTTAGGATCTTATCCCCCAGGGATAGTTCTAACATAGCCCTCCCCATAGCTCAATGAGCGAGTTTGAATTTGTGGACGAGGCCGTTTGTCGTATACATAGGATATTTTTTTTCGCGGTTTTTTTTGTGGTATCACATCAGTAATCATCAGTACTATTACCGTGTTTGCTAGCGTTCTAGTTACACCCTGTATATACCTATAGTGTAGTATAACTATAGTAGTAGGTCTGGTCTAGTTTTAAAGTAACAGACAGTTCCGACTACTGTTCGTTGAAAAGTTGTCGTTATCTAATCAGCACCGTCTACTTTAACCGACAATTTGCATTTAAACCGAGTTTCGCTGTATTCCAAAATGGCTATTATTAGACTCAAAATATCTTATAGTGGAGCTTTAACCTAAACTTTCTTTTCTATAGTTAAAATAAAAACAATAAATACCTAGATGTCTACCTTTTTAGGATTTCGTACTCGAAGGGGAAGGGAAGCCTCCGCTGTCCGTCCGTCCGTCTGTCCATCTGCCTGTCCGCGGACTGTATCTCGGTATCTCATGAACCGTAATGGCATGTATTTTTATTGCCGCTATAACAAAACCAAGATGGCGATTTGCAAAATGGCTGCCATGCAAATGAACAAAAAAATTTAAAGTAGATGATGGTACGCATTCTTGGTTCTACTTTACGTTCTAGAGAGAACCTTAAAATCTTAACTTTCTAGAGTTGTATATTGGTATCAGTCGACAGTCAGTCAGTTAGTGAGTTAAAAAAAAAAGATTCCGACGAATTGAGAACCTCCTCCTTATTTTGAAGTCGGCTAAAAAAGTTAAAACTACTAAATGCTTCGCTTGGATTTAGACCCTAAAGGCAATCGATCCGACCTTATGTTTATGTTCAGTCCTCAAGCTGAGGGGTTCAGACATTGGGATGGGGTAGTAAACGCTTTATAGGGATAGCTTTGGTCCCGCGGACAATCCCCACTGTCGGGAACAATCACCGCAATCAAGGAGCGAGCTGAGAGCAAACTTAGCCGCGTCTTACTATATTAATTGGATGTCGAGAGATGTTCGCGAGATGCCCGCAATTCAGATAAGGACTTAGTGATTGAACCTTCAGTGATATTATAAGTATTGCTCTTCTATCTCCATGAAAATGTACCTATCTACCGCAGGACACGCGAACGAAGTTGCGGGCAAAAGCTAGTCTCTAAATAATCCATACTAATAACATTATAGAATAGAATAGAATAGAATAGAATAGAATAATGTTTATTCGAGGTATATAGGTGGTACATGGTGTAGGCAATATCGTCCTGTACAGCAGTGCAACACCTCGAACAGGTAGGCCACTCAGCTTGTGTTGAGACGTCGGGCCCCTCAGACACAAACCTCTAGAGCAAATATCTGAGGTACCAGATGCCCCAACGCTGATTTTCAGTGACCGCCTTTTAAATATTACCTAAACGTCAGTGGCATAGAATATATAAAGTTGGCGAGTAAATGGATAAATAAAATGAAATAAAGTGTTTACAGTTTTTAAATTTAAAGTGATATAGGACATAAAAGAAGAAATAAGAAATAATACACTGAAATAGATGTTGTAAATTGTAAGAATAGGAAAATTGTACGATAGTTTTTTTTGTAAGTATAATAAAGAAAAAATAAAATAAAATAAAATAAAATAGCTCGCAAGGTGTGGATGAGAAAGTAAAGTTTGTCATTAACATTACATTAAACATAGTAGTCGCAGGCATCATCTAGTTTTTAATTTTTATCTGACATATCTAATTTTTTTATTATTATTTATCGAAAAGCTAGCAGACAGAGACTTTCGCATTTTTAATAACATATGTATAGCATATTTTCTAGTTGTATGTAGTGGTTTTGAAGAGCCTATAAGAGCGTAGCGAAACCAAAAATTAATCTATGAGCCTATACAATGATAATCGGATAGAAAATGGACAGTTTGTCATTTTGTATTGGGTAAGTAAGTGAAGCAGCAGAAAAGGTACTACTAACCTAATAATTAAATTAAAACAGCACATTTACAGTAAACAGATGAATTATGTTATTTCATTAATATTGTAGATTGGTTTATAAATATTGATTTTATTGTAAGAAAGCCGTTTAGTTGTATAAAATTATATAAATCCGCTTGGACGCGCTCCGGCGCGCTTTAGAAAGAGGACCGCACACATAATCTAATAATTATTCGAATCGCTAGGATATGGAACTCCCTTCCAGCATCAGTTTTCCCTGCGGAATGCGTTTGATATTATAGTAAGTACCTAATACCTTCAACTCAAGAGTGAATCTAGGCAAGCGAGCTCCATCTCAAACTGTATCTTCATCACTTGCCAGCAGGCCATTGCAGCCTAGCGCTATACAATAAACGTAGACTGATGGTAGACTGAGTAAAAAATCTAGACAAAGGAACGTTTGCTTTCTCATTCACACTAAAAAGAGAGCACAGATAAAGTTACTAATGTGATAAACAGAAACGCAGCTAACCTATTTTTTGTCCCTTATCGTGTAACCGGTTTTTTTCAAGGACTACAACTTTAGTTGCAAAACAAACTTTGAGAATTCGTGGCGTCATTGTATTTCTCATTAGTTATTTACTTGTTTTCACATAAAAAACGTTTAATACAATTAATTGTGGATCGGTTAATACAAATACTACTAAACAATGGTAATTTCGTGTTATTCATCGTTACGTCGTGCTATCGATATCTCAGACGGGGTTACACAGTACCTACTTTAGTCTAGCTTTTTTACTCAGTCTACGGCAATAAATAAATAAAAAAAGTCATAATCTAGGTATGTTTTCAACACAGAATAAATCGGGTGTAGATCTGGCCAAAAGGTTACGAGCGAAATAAATGGTAAAATGTAACAGTTCAACAAAGTTGGAAACGTAAATGTTAGCACGAACTGTTTTTAGTAAAAGGTTAAACGCCAAAAGTTTCCGTTCTACCTAACCGTTGAACTGAATTTCTATGTTAAAATTACATTCCTAGTTACTTACCTACTCTTTGAGCCGATTTATCTATCGCCTTTTTGTCTTTCTAATTGCTGAGTGTATTATTATTAACCACATACTCGAAGATTATGTAAATGATGAACGGGCGTCGATTTGAGAAATTCGGTAAGTATTTGACAACTAGTCAAATCAGTAACTTTTTATCAAACGTCAAAACGCGCCCTTAGTATGCGACTTGTATGTAATAGTGCATAGTATAAAAGAGCTTAGTTCTCAAATTCTCAAATCCAATTCATCATTGACCTATGCCACAGAGGCCCTAGAGAGTTGGAAGGTCAGATGTCCCAATGTCGACATCCCGAAGGAACGTACTACACAAAAACTTTGGGATTTGCCATTGGTTCAACTGACACATACGAATTTGGTTCAAAATCTTACAAGTGACAGAGATCGTGCCAGGCTTCTAGCATTATCCGAAAAGGAATCTGGGTATTGGCTGCATGCCTTGCCATCAAAAAATCTCGGCACACTTTTAGATAACGAAAGTTTTCGTATGGCTCTAGGTCTCAGATTGGGAACACCACTGTGCCATCAGCACAGATGTCCGTGTGGAAAAGAGGTTGATAAATTTGGAATCCACGGACTCTCTTGCTAAAGGAGCTCCGGTAGGCTGTTTAGGCATGGCTCTCCTAACGATACAATTAAAAGAGCTCTTGCCACCATAAATATTCCTGCGCTCATTGAGCCGGCAGGGATTAGTCGGGATGATGGCAAGAGACCTGATGGATTGACGCTGGTTCCCTGGGAACGGGGACGGGCGCTAATGTGGGACGCAACTTGCGTTGACACATTGGCCCCGTGTCATATCAGGAAGACAGCATCAAGACCGGGAGCCGCAGCAGAAACAGCTGAAAACGGCAAGCGGCGCAAGTATGCCTCTCTTATAGAGAGTTACATTTTTGTGCCGTTTGCCGTGGAGACCCTGGGGCCATGGAGTCTTAGTGCAAAAAATTTTTTACGAGACATTTCACCGCGATTAATAGCCTCAACTGGTGACAGAAGGGCTGGCTCATTTTTTGCGCAACGGATCAGCCTGGCTGTCCAGCGCGGAAATGCAGCCAGTATTCTTGGCACCATTCCACGCGGTCATGATTTATATAGTAATTAGATAAGGCTAGCTTTAAGTTTTATTGTATTAAAAAAAAATGTAATAGTGAAATGTGACGATAATTTAAAATGGTTATTACACTTAAAACTAACAGAGGGCGTGGCTTTTACATATTTTGGAAGACCCTCTATTTAATAATCACTGAGAAATAATTTATTTTTGACACAGGCAAATACCCAATTGTTGATGGTGAAATAATATTTTACGTGGTGAGCATAAACGTCATTTCCTTTAACTATCCTCTGAAGTCTAAACAGATAAAGGCAATGGATATCCCCTGTTCAATTTACTTTCATAGCACAGGACGCTGTATTCGCACATAGTTTTGGCTGTGAATTGAATGCAATTGTTTAGTTTAGCGGCGGTCTGCGGTCGGTTAAGCTGATTTTAACTTAGCACCACGACCGCAGCGCCGAAATAACGTTTCACTCACATTAAACTGCTCGTGGAAAGCAGAAATAAACATTTGAAACAATGAAATTCATCTGCACCTCTGCTTCCCCTCGGGTACCTACCTAAGTTTTAGAGTTAGCAAAACGTAACTAAATAAGTAGGTATTTCGCAGTATATATAATATCTCACACCCGGCTTAACTCACGTGTTAGTCGACCTTAGCCCGACTAGTTTCGAATCCATCCGGGGTCCTTTTCATCCCAGTCATGTGTATTATATTATTTTACGAAACACCCCTTCCTTCTAACAAGATGACTCCCCCCAATGACTGAAATGTAGCGACATTTCTTTAAAGTCGGGTACTTTAAAGAAATGTCGCTACATTTCAGTAGCATAACAAAGTTTCAGAGCTTTTAACATTAATAAGATTGTTCGCTTCAATGGCAATCGGCCTTTCTTATTTGATTTTATATATTTAATGCTTTTGGAATATTTTTATGGACTAGCTCATTCACTCAAGTGGAATATCCAAAAATCCGTTGTATCCAAAAATTCTGAATTTTTTGAATTGAATCTGCTATGGTCCCTACGCGTCGCCTCAGGAAAGTCAAAAAGTCATTTGTGGATATGGGTGTAACCTTTTATAACAAAATTCCGCAATCTATTTTGGGCTTGCCTTTACACAAGTTTAAAAAAGCTATTAAAAGTTTGCTCCTGAAAAAGCATATTACACAATTGAAGATTATGTCAATGATAAAAAAGCTCATGTACCAGCAATGCGCAGAACTGCAATTACTTTTATGGCATAATATTTTACTTACATCAAATCTTTGAAAAGAGCTGCCATCGAGTTTCTTGCTGCCTCTTCTCGGCAGGAAAGGTAGGCGTTCCGAACCAAAGGTAATAAAGTTTAGGGGATCTAGCAGGGGTTTGCCCCTACTATACTAGGTTTGCTACTAGGGGTTGAAGACAATATGCAGAGAAACTTTCAGCTTTGATAAAACAACTATCTTATACTCGCGACTTCGTCCGCGTGGACTACACAAATTTCAAACCCCTATTTCACCCCCTTGGGGTTGAATTTTCAAAAATTCTTTCTTAACGGATGCCTACGTCATAATAGCTATCTACATGCTAAATTTAATCCGTCCAGCAGTTTGAGCTGTGCGTTTATAGATCATTCAGTCAGTCAGTCAGTCACCTTTTTCTTTTATATATTTAGACAAAGGTCTGGCACACACTGGCTCTTAGTCCATAAGAAAAGTAACGAAGTTTGTAAGTCGCTACCTCAGCCTGTAAGTGAATGTGTTAAGCCGTCAAAGATTTCCAGCAAACATTCCCTGTGTATCCAGATGAAGTTATTGAGCACTGTTTGGTGCAAGGCAAAGGATGTAGCAATTTCTTTTGTTTAATTTATAAAAAAAAATTATGAATGGTCTAATTTTCTTGGTGGCGCTTTAGAAACGTGAACATATCATTACTATCCATATTATCACGACCCATATCTATAATATTAAAATGAATCACTAAATGTGTTGGTCATCGCAAATCTCGAGAACCACTGAACCGATTTCGCTAATTCTTTTTTTCTAATATTCCTTGAAGTACGAGGATGGTTCGTACGGAGAGAAAAATTTAAAGTATTAAAAAAATTTTGAATCGACTGTTAGGCGGAACGAAGTTCGCCAGGGCAGCTAGTTTATTATAAACGCGAAAGCGTGTTTGTTTGTTGGTTTGTCCTTCAATCACGCCTCAACGGTGCAACGAATTAGCCTGATTTTTTGCATGGATAGTTGAAGACTTGGAGAGTGAAAGAGGCTCTTTTTTATCCCGGAAAATTCAAGAGTTCCAATGGAATTTTCGAAAATCGAAATCCACGCGTACGAAGTCGCGTGTATCAGCTAGTATCTTCATATCTTAAACAGGTGAAGCTTAAATTGTTTCTGTTCTAAGCAATCTAAAAAATGTTTCTAAAATTGGCGAACTCTAAACTAAATGTAATGGACTGAAAAGTATATACACGCACACTGAACAGATAGAAGTAAATGGGTATACATGAGAAAATAAGAATATCATGGGATACAATATACTTCATATTCCAAACGTGCCTCTCTCAAGATTCATACAGAGTTAATTTGTAGCCAGCGGTTAAGGTATCTGGACTATAGAGAGTACCGTTTGTTAGTATCAGATGTTGCCGATTTTTAGCTACTCACATACACACCGAAATAATTACACATATCATAATATTTTTAGCATCCAATGTAAATTAAACTGCAACGTTATGAATATGTGTTTTTTACTTAACTGCATCAGAAAGTGCAGATGATTCCTTATCACCAACAAAACAACAAACCTGCTATCTCCTTTAACACTTCTATCTTTACGACCTAACATTTTGCGCCAGTGGATTCAAAATTATGTTGAAAAAGTTTGTAAAATCGCCACCTCTTGTATCTTAATGAGCAAATCGAGTTTTAAGCCCCCTAACTAATTTTCGTGACGAGTGCGGATTAATTGAATTTGGCGGCGCACCACGCCGCGGCGGCGGCGTGGCGGTGCGGCGGCGCGGTGCGGCGGCGCGAACCGCTTGTTTTGTGCCATAAAGGTTGCCTTCCATGGAAGCCCCACGCGTAATGAAAACGCCTTTTTCAACGTCAATATCAGATATTTAATTGAGCACACTCGTAACTTATGTGGTTACTCATTGAAACACTCATGAAATACTTTTTTAACCGACTTCAAAAAAAGGAGGTGGTTCTCAATTCGTCGGAATCTTTTTTTTTTTTAACCGACTTCAAAAAAGGAGGAGGTTCTCAACTCGTCGGAATCTTTTTTTTTTTTTTTTTTTTTTTTTAAGTATGTTCCCCGATTACTCGAAGACGCCTGGACCTATTTTGAAAATTCTTTTTTTGTTTGAAAGGGTATACTTCAAAGTTGGTCCCATTTAAATTTGGTGAAGATCTGATGAACATCTTCAACGGATAAGAGTAAATTGCTCGCGATCAGTGTAATAGCTTAGTAAACAGTAGATTTTTAACCAGTCGTAGCATAATTCCATGGGACCACTAAAAATTGTGAAATAAATTTTTTTTACAAAAAAAAAAAAAAAAACGACTTCGATACACAAACACTAAAAATTGAAAAATAATTTAATTTATTACCGAATATATTATGTATACAAGAGTTAATATAGTTCCATAATAATATTTTTTGGGGTCGGTGTGCGTCGCTCTTGTATACATAATATATTCGGTAATAAATTAAATTATTTTTCAATTTTTAGTGTTTGTGTATCGAAGTCGGTTTTTATTTTTTTTGTAATTTTTTTTTATTAACACTTAAGTGTTACAAAAATATTTAATACTTTTGAAAATTACCTCCTAGCTCGAAAGCCCGACGCGAATTATACGGATTTGACAAACCACAGTCCGTTCACTATAACTTTTGCCCTAACGTCATGTTGGCACCATTGCTTTGTTTGCTTTGTTCCTTAGACTTAGAGTAGAGCTTAGGGTTTATTATTGTGTGATTTGCAATGGTGCCAAATATAACGCCAGGGGAAAAGTTATAGTGAACGGACTGTAGTCAAAAAATCAGTAACTTTTTCTCAAACGTCAAAACGCGCACTTTAGTACCTATACGATATTCCATGAAATACTGGAATGTGACGTCACATCATAATGACATACATTTTTAGTTTAAACGATAACTTAAAATGGTTATTACACTTAAAACTAACAAAGGTCGTGGATTTTACGTATTTTGGAAGACCCTCTATTAATTAATAATCACTGAGAAATAATTTCTTTTTGATGTAGGTAGTCAAATATAAGTCCCGCAAATTGCTATTGCGCTGGAATTATGTCTCATTAACATCGAAATGACGTTATTTTGACGTCAGCTGAAATGAAAATATAGCATCAGCTCGAAACTTCAGTCTCTAGTCACTAGTGCTGACGATTGGGCTAAAAATAATTTTTTGCATGGGTATAGTTAAAGAGACTTTTTATCCTGGGAAATCAAAGAGTTCCCACGGGATTTTCAAAAACCTAATTCCATGCGAATGAAGTCGCGAGCATCAGCTAGTCTTCTATACATACTGTACCTTTAGATGTTAACCCCATTCTGTGAATTTAGTTCGTCTGACCGGACGTGACAGATAGGCGTGCAAAAGTTAGTTTATCATTACTTGGGTACCCATATCATGTTATATCTGCAAGTAGGGTTACCAGGCGTCCGAATAAAGCCGGACATAGGTAGGCTTTTTCATTGCGTGTACGACCAAAATAAACGGTGTCCGGCTTGTCCGGCTTTTGTTAGGTTTTACATAAAAAAATTTTGTCGTACCTATAAATACTAAGACTCAAAATCCTCAACAATGTAGGATGTCCGGCATTTCTATCCAAATGTCTGGCTAAACTGGCTGGTCTGTCCGGCTATTAGGTTTGGCGACCTGGCAACCCTATCTGCAAGCGAAGTAGGTAGGTAGGTACCTACAATAACATCATACTATTATCAAAGACCGACATAGTCGAGGAGCCTGCAAATTTAATTAATTATAGTTTGACGAGTTTTAGCCCCCTCGTAGGGTTGCCCCACGCAGGGTTGCCCCACACGAGTGGGCAGGGTTGCTACAGTTTAATAAAAAATATATCATTTTGAACATTTTATTTTAATCATTAAATCATTTTAATAAAGTTAAATTGGTCTGCTCAATTAGTTGATTAAAATTAAATTATTATCTTCATAATTTGATGTTGTTGTACATAATCCATGCGAAAGTGTGTCTGTCTATCTGTTACTTTCAACTGCTTCTAAACCCATTTTGACGAACGGTACAAAGATAACTTGGAATATACGTTCCGGAAAGTACCGGCTACTTTATATCCCAGAAAATCATTGAGTTCTTTCGATAATTAAAAAAAAAAAAACCTAAATCCACGCGGGCATCAGCTAGTTGTTAGTAATTAAAAAAAAATATGCAGCTAACTGCATACTGTGCAAAGGTAAAATTCTCTACGAAAAAACCACCCAAGTGCGAGTCAGGCTCGCGCAACGAGGGTTCCGTACTACAGTCGTATTTTTTCGACATTTTGCAGGATAATTCAAAAACTATGATGCAAAAAATCTGTTTTAGAATACACAGGTGAAGACCTTTCATACGATACCCCACTTGATATAGTTATCTTACTTCGCAAATTGAAAATACTAATTATTATTTCATGACCACAATTTAATTTTTTTCCCTAAATTCACGGTTTTCAGATTTTTTCCCCTTATGTACGCTATAATACCTACAAAGACCAACAAAGTGATCCTATAAGGGTTCCGTTTTTCCTTTTGAGGTACGAAACCCAAAGAAAAATATGCAGCACTAGATGATGCCCGCGACTTCGTCCGCGTGGATTTAGTTTTTTGAAAATCCCATGGGAACTTTTTAATTTTCCAGAATAAAAAGTAGCCATGTCCTTCCCGGGGATATAAGCTAACTCTGTACCAAATTTCATGAAAATCGGTTGAACGGTTGGGCCGTGAAAAGCTAGCAGACAGACAGACGGATATACTTTCGCATTTATAATATTAAGTATGGATACCGTGCAAAGGTAAAATTTACTACCAAAAATTGTGGCAACCCTAACCGTGCAGGGTTGCTACTGTTCTGCGGTGCGAGCCTTCATTAGCATTTTCACGTGAAATTCTTGGCGCATGTAATTGAATTATTACGACTTTTGATCAATTATTTACGAACGTATATTTGCAAAAAAGCTACCCATTAATTTTGTAATTTCGGCTAATTACGTTTAATTACGCTTAATTAATCTTGGTTCAAATAACTTTTAGTCTATAGCCTAATATTAAAATCCTAATTATATTCCTAATATTATTATCATCATCATCATCATCTTGATCAATTCATTGCCAGGCCACTACTGAGCACAGATCTCCTCTCAAAATGTGTGTTGTGAATGTACCTAATGTAACCACAAATACACGGTTTTCGGATTCTTCCGTTTACTTTTGCTATACTAAGACATTCCTAGTATTCCCACAAATACACCATGTAGTCCCGTTGTCCCCGTTAGCCGTATCCCCGTTAACGGGGACATCGGGATTTGAATAAAATTATTAAAAACACCGGTTTTCGTATTTTTCGTTTACTTTTGCTATACTTAGATAATACCACTAAGACATTCCCCAAGATTTTATATAGGTCTAATGGGAGGTATACCCTATCTATAGGTTTTGATTCCCTTGACGGATCTTGACATATATACGACAGACAAGCCATGAAATGATCCTATAAGAGTAAGTTATTTTTTTTCCTGGGGATACAGATTCCTAAGTTCCTAAGGAAGATAATAATTTTCTGGGGATACAGATTCCTAAAAAAGTCGTGGAATAAACTGGTGTAAATGATCAAAACAATGGAACAAGCAAAACTATCCCGCCGAGCTACTTATCCAGTTTGTTCAGTTTAAAAGTTCTTCCATCTAGCAACACTGCCTGGAGGGTTGCCAGCTAACTGCGAGACCTGTTCGCGATACTAACTAATTGGGTTAGTTTTAACTTTGTGTTGCCAGCTTATGTCGAGATGATTGTATTATTAAAGTTGAATTAACCACTGTTTTTTCTGTTGCCTATTAAGCATTTTTTTATTTTTTACTAGCTGATGCCCACGAATTCGTTCGCGTGGATTTAGGTTTTTAAAAATCCCGTGGGAACTCGTTGTTTTTCTGGGATAAAAAGTATGCCTAGTAAAGCCTATGTTCTTCCCCGGGATGTAAGCCATCTTTGTACCAAATTTCAAAATCAAAATCGGTTAAACAGATAGGCCGTGAAAAGCTAGCAGACAGACAGACAAACACACTTTCGCATTTATAATATTAGAATGGAAGTAAGGATTAGTGATAGTGAAGAACACCTTCTGTTATCATAACATCTAATAGTCAGTATACCGCTCGGTACAGACCCATCGACCAAGAGGTTAGATATAATAGGGGCGAGGGGAATCGTAGTAGTTTATCTTAAGTGGCTCCTGCAGTAATGGAGGTAATCCGTCTCGCGTACCGTTCTAGCTAGATTGATGATTATATTTATACCAGAGATCTGTTGCTACAATTAAATTACCTAATACGCACAACAGATGGAAACGTTTAAGTGCGGAAACCAGCCCAGTAGGGCGATTGTCTAAAACCTGCATCAATCATTATTACAATCTCAATTGTTCTGATTGGCTGAATATGTGCGATTCTTGTTGCAACAATGCATTGTAGCCAATAGTGAGCGAGCGTTAACCAATCAGAGATGATTGCGATCGTGACATTGTAGCTGTCAAACAACCGCGGTAGGGCCACTGCTACAATGTCACGGTCGCAATCATCTCTGATTGGTTAATGCTCGCTCACTATTGGCCACAATGCTTTGTTGCAACAAGAATCGTTCAAATTCAGCCAATCAGAACAATTGAGATTGTAATAATGATTGATGCAGGTTTTAGACAATCGCCCTACAGAGATGATTGCGATCATGACATTGTAGCTGTCATTCTCCCGCAATCGCGCAGCAGCGGGCCGATTGCCGTAAACTGACATGTGACATCGCAATAGAAATATCCTTAAGAATCGTGATCGTTACAGTTGATAAATTTGCTATCGCGGACGACTAATGCACTATATCGCATTTGGTCATTATCGACATTTTGATGACGTATTGGTAGCACGGACCTATTTATAACCCGACTAAATCGAATATCTATGGTAATCACTTGGTAATCTAGCAATTTACATGGACATAACAGTCTCCTAAATTTGGCTACGTTACTTATTACAAATAAGTAGTTAGTCTGTGGTAACTATTTAGAACCCCAGACCACAAAGTACAATTATTTTTTGTTGTTTTTCCTTAGTTTACGCGTTTGTTTTTTGTGATTAATTCTGCAACTTTGCTTGCTCCTCGGACTCCGGAGACTTAGTTTTTCTCACTGAACTTATACGCAAATGCCTGGGCACTGATTTGCCTAAGTATTGGGACCCTTATTGACGGACTGTGGCTGCTTGGAAGTTAGAACTCGTAAGTTAACAAACGTTATCATTCAATACAAGTAAAGGCTCTCATGCGGGTTTCCTCACGATCTTCCCTTTCCTTCACAGCTAAGCAAGTGATATTTAGTTGTTACAATGGTATTAAACTCCGAAAAGTTAGAGGAGTTTTAACAGCGTTTCATAAAGTACCTATTATACAAATTGAGTCCATTGCTACTGGTGGTTATGACTTCATAGTAAGTACCTCCACACTACAAGTGCTTTCTCGAGTATGTTTCCTTATGTATCTAGAGCTGCCTAAAACGTTGCTCTTCATATGAAAGTTTGGATGTTTCTTACTCCTTCGCACCACAAATATTTAAAGAAACAATTTGGATTAGCTAAATTAGTAACAAAGATACCATATACACTGATTCTAAAGTCTTCGCAGACAACGTCATACCTAAACAGAAGCTGGTAGTGCCTAGTGGTATAGATTAAGCAACACAGTCAGTGGTCACTTACTCAGTTATCATAATTTTTTTTCAGGCAAAGGTGATACAGTGCTGCATTCATTTCTTCATCCTGACAAAGATATGGATTGGAATATGTTGTGAACTCGAGCTCTTGGACCCCGTGCAGACACAAATAAAATAATGAACGGTGCCAGATTAGATTTATAAGAAGCAGATGGTGATATAATTAAAATGTCTGAATCTAATCTACTTTAATAAAAGAATACATAAAAAATCATCAAACTGTTGTTTTATTTGCCTAAATAATTTAAATTCCAAAGTAATTTCCAAAGCTAAATCAATTAAATCAGAAAATGATTTGACTTTTGGACATTACTTTGGGGAATAATTTTAGAAGTTCCCCGAAGAGCCTAGTGGTTAGGATGTCCACCTCTGAATAATTGAAGGTTGGGGGTTCAATTCTAGGTACGCATCTCTGAGAGTTATGTGCGTTTTAAACAATTAATTATACTTAACTTGATTTAGCGGTGAAGGAAACATCATGAGGAAATCTGCATGCCTGAGAGTTCTCCGTATTGTTCTCAAAGGAGTCAAAGGTATACTATTATGTTCAGCTTGTCGCTGGCTCACTATAGAGTACGGTTCTCTTGAGTGTGAGAAGAGTTTTGGTCATAGTCTACCATGCTGGCCAAATGCGGATTGGTAGACTTCACTTCACACACCTTTGATAACATTTTGGAGAACTCTCAGGCATGCAGGTTTCCATCACCGTTAAAGCAATGATATTTAATTATTTAGTTAAAATGCACATAAGTTCTCCAAGAAGTTAAAGGTGCGTGTAAAAAGTACTCTGTGATTCTCATTTCTCAGTGTTAGTATACCTCTATATTTAATGTACTCTGTGCATCAAACCTACTAATGAAAGAGTCATCACATATTCTTTTAAAAGTACTTATGAGACTTACATTAATCTAAAAATACTTTTATACTATTATACTAGCTTCTAAAATTAATAATTGATTTCTTATCTAGCAGAAGAATTACTATAGCCTTTTTTAATCCCTTTCATAACTTTATTTAAATTAATATGAGTAGTAAAACGATTTGCGGATAGCTTATGTCACTGATAAAAACACCTCTCGAGTTGTTTCAATGAAAACCTCATTTGACGTAAGATTTGTCGAGGTTCTTATACGACATCAAACTTCAAAACGCGTCCGCAATAGCATTTTTCATACAATAAATTTTATCGATAGTGTAAATGAACTGTCAAAACATTTTTTTGTCCACATCTATCCTTTGTGGACTGTCTCAATGAACCGTGATAGGAAAACCATATTTTGACATTGATGCTGTCATTAAATGATAGATGCAGTCGATTCGCAATCGGCCTGCTGAGCTAAGAAGATGAAATTCACTATCTCGTTGGTGTAGCGATAGGCATGATTGCTAAGTTTAAATCATTTTCATTTAGTGAAATTATAACTTTTCTTTAAAGTGAATTCACAGGCGATTTTTCACTTACCTTGAAAAAATCGCCTGTGAATTCACTTTTCAATTTTCGCAGTTACAGCACGACATTTTAAACAATAAAGAGGGATTTAATGTAATAATGAACTTTGTTAAATTTTGCTTTGTGATTTTTCACAGGCTAATTTAGATATCAGGTGTTACATATGAAAAGGCTTTTCAAGGAACTTTTCATGTGCTGTGAAATGGTTTATCTCTTGTAGTCAGTATAACGCTCGGTGCAGACCCAACGACCAAGAGGTTAGATATAAAAGGGGGCGAGGGGAATCGTAGTAGTTTATCTTAAGTGGCTCCTACAGTAATGGAGGTAATCCGTCCCGCGTACCGTTCTAGCTAGATTGATGCTGATATTTATACCAGAGATCTGTTGCTGCAATTAAATAACACTACGCAGCCAAAAGTGATGAACATCGATCTTTAGAAGGAGACAGCAGATTTGTAAAGCACTGTCTCGGTCGTTGAGGCCGACAAAGCGTCATGGGTATGAGTGACAGAGACAACGCTCTACAAAGATGAATCGTCATTCTAAAGGCCGATGTTCATCACTTTCGGCCGCGTACTGTACCTAGTGCGTGACTTCCTCGTTGCGTTGGTCTAGTGTAGTCATGATTGCTAATTTTGAAATTTAATTTGAATTTTATTAGAGACTAGATTGTTCCCGCGACTTTGTCTGCGTGTACAACACACATTTCAAACCCCTGTTTTACCCCTTTAGGGATTGAATTTTCGAAAATCCTTTCTTGCAGGCATGCAGGTTTCCTCACAATGTTTTCCTTCACCGTTAGAGCAAGTGATAATTGATATTTAATTTTTTAAACGCATAGAGTTCCGAAAATTTAAAGGTGCGTGCCCAGGATTGAACCCCCAACCTCCTAAATAGGAATCTGATATCATACCCACTAGGCTATCGCGGCCTATTTACAGAATATGTGAGTAGCAAACTAAAAACTTTGGAAATAAAAACGCTCTCTTCGGTCTATCTGACCAAACCTTTACACGTAGTAAAAGCTACTATTTGGCTTATGTCAAGCATCCACAAAGAGCATGCAAGGCCGTTGGTGCCAAGTTGGTGAATGAGTAAAAACTAATTAGGAAACTTGGCGAATGCTTGGCAAAGTGCTTGGTGGTCTGGCAGATTGCCAAGTTACTTTGTCCACTGCTTATCTTTCTTGTCACTGTCTGTTGAGATGTTTAGAGGGTAACATTAGTTAGTTGTAAGACTTGGGAGTTCGTAGCTTTGGAGTTGGGAGTAACTTCTATGGCCTGAAACACTGTGGTCTGTTTGATGATCCAAACTAATATTATAAATGCGAACGTGTGTCTGTCTGTCTGTCTGCTAGCCTTTCACGGCCCATCCGTTCATCCGATTTTGACCATATTTGGTACAGAGATAGCTTGCATCCCGGAGAAGAGAAGTAAATAGGCTTTTTACACCGGAAAATCAAAGAGTTTCCAGGCGACATCCGCTAAGAAAGGATTTTTGAAAATGCAACCCCTTAGGAGGTAAAATAGGGGTTTGAAATGTATGTGGTCCACGTGGACAAAGTCGCGGGATTAAGCTAGTACCTAGTCCAATAAAAGTAATGTAAAACAAATCCCTTATCTTCGAACAGCATATAAAATCAAAAAGCAACACTACCCTAATGGTTTGTGGCTTTGTGCCGATACAGGAAATGCAAATGTAACGGGCACAAACACGACGCCAGAGGTCGGAGGTAGCTCTGGCTGATAGCCAGACACGTACGGGCATTGGGTACTTTATTGCCAGCACTCCGTACGGATTTTTATTTAAAGCTCAACCTGCTGCTTGTTCAACACGATTTTGATACTTTTTACACGACTGCGCAAAAAAGCAGTGTAATTTTTTCCCGGTTCTTGTACAAAATGTCGAAAAAATACGACTGTATTACGGAACCCTTGCTTGGCCGACTTGCACATGGCTGGTTTTTTTGGTACAGTTCTTGCAATTCTCGAAGGCGAGTGAATTTTACTTGTGGTTAACGTGGTTTACATGGGGATTGCGTAAGTGTGCGTGCATGTCGGACCAATCAGTCGCGAGCAAGCTCTCGCGAACACACACATAATATACCTTGTGTAGCTTACTTATACCGATACGACTTAAACATAAGCATGAGCCACTCGCCCTCGTGAAATGCAAGAACTATATCAACTTGAAACATGAAAAATTGTAAATACTTAATGTTTGTCCAACCTTATTGTAAATGAAAGAATCCAGGACGCCGCGCCTTCTTTCAGCAAATGTAAGCTCTGCCTAAGCTTATCGTACTCATACTATTTTTATATATACATATTTAGATAAATGCAACCTGGCGTACATACAAGGCAAACCGTAAAGTGAATAAGAGACGATATCGCCGACCGTGCTTGGCGAACAGCCAGAGAAGACGTACGAGTCTTTTATATTTAAGTACTTACAGACGACTTGGTGATCATGTATAGGTGCATTTACCCGGGCTTTAAGATTTATTGTCGAGGCTCGCGATTCGTCTGTGTGGTATTAGGTGATCTAGAAATCCCGTAGCAATTTTTTGATTTCCTAGCCTATAATATGTCCTCCTCCAGGATGCAAGCTAACTTTATAAAGATAAAAGGTAGGGAGATTATTAGGCAGAGCATCGCCTCGCACTGCACCGCAGCGCACCACACCGCACCGAAGCGCAGCGCACCGCACCGTACCGCACCGCAAAGTACCGTAGACAGCGCACTGCAGTAAATTCTGTTTGTGAATCGATATTAGTACCTATCGATATGGATGCTGAAGACGTTTCAGCAGACATAGTTTTCATTTAGTTCAGAATTTAAAAATAGAGTTTGAAACTACAACTTTTGTAGACGGTGTAAACATAACAGGTGAAAGTTTGCAAAGTTCGCTTTAATTGTAAACTTTAATACAGTAATAATTTACATAAAGTTGACTGGAAACAAATCGCTCGCGAACTCCTCGCCGCCATTATAAGTTTATGCAGATGTGGTTGTCAGAGTTGTAGTGCGGCCCGGCAGCAAATAAAGACACCTAGCTATCTAAACTATCTATACATATATAAGACTTATCTTGACTCACTCACTGACTGATCTTTCAACGCACAGCGTAAACTGCAGGGGTTAGGAAAATAGGCGATGAAAAGTCCAGCTTTCAAATTGTGTATATATATGAAAATTAGTAGATATTTCAGTTAAAAAGCAATAATAATTAGTTAATAGGGTCTTTTACCCCTTTTTGAAAAGTGTCTTATTAATTAGTTGCTAAAATGATACTAAAAGTACCAAAAATTCACAAAAATTGTATTCGATCGATAAGTGCAATAAAAATGCTTTTAAACTTACATTCCTAAATGAACACTGAATATATCACACTCCTTTTTTTAGACAGTCATGTAAAAGGCATATATCTAATTGAAGGCCAGTTGGTACTTCGTGAGAACAAAATCAGCCTGAACCAGATGCCGTGAACGCAGTCTCCTCAAACACTCGACTTATCTTAATGGTCGACAATGAACCGCCAATGGGCCACTACAATATAATGGGCCACTATAATACACTTCCTTTCTTACTTCCATTGCAATAGAGAAGATAAAGATAATAGAGTGAGAACAGGATTTATAAATAACTAGCTGATGCCTGATGAATTAGGTTTTTTAAAAATCCCGTGGGAACTCGTTGATTTTCCGGGATAAAAAGTAGCCTATGTCACTCTCCAGGTCTTTGACTATACCCATGCAAAAAATCACGTCAATCCGTTGCACCGTTGCGACGTTATTGACGGACAAACCAATAAACACACTTTCGCATTTACCTATAATAAGGGTAGGTACTGAATACTGATAATGCATAAATTTTATGTTCTCGCGCGCCATTTTAACTTTTTGTGTCTTATCAGTAACAGTGCCCTTATTATAAATGCGAAAGTGTGTTTGTTTGTTGGTTGGTTGGTTTGTCCTTCAATCACGTCACAACGGAGCAACGGATTGACGTGATTTTTTGCATGTACCTACATTAGTCATATAGTGCGACAAGGCTATCTTGGCGTCAAGTGTCCCCTTTGTTCTTGTTTGAATATTCTAAGCCTTTGTTCTCCAACAGCGCCCCCCTGTCAATGTCATTCAAGTGCCAAGAGAGCCTTGTCGCATTGTTCAGAAGGTATTATATCTAAGTACTTATGTCAAATTCGAAAACCAATGCTTTCCGATATTTCCGAAAATTGTAAGCCATTCGTATCTGACTAGAATCTAGCTAGAGTCAAGTACTAGTTCACAGTCCGCACCGTAATTGAAGCAACCTTGGTCAAAGCCTCAAACCCAATTTCGGAAGTCAGATGAATGATCCGTGAAATACAATCTACGATATTTCGACTTCAATGTACCGCGCGACCGACGACGGCGGAATAATTACAGTTGGCGAATAGTTCAAGACTGCCTGCACTTATCTTATCTTATCTTGACTGTGTTCATGAACAAATAAATATTGCTATTTTCCACTTTCAAAGTAAGATTACTATACTAAGTGGGGTATCATATGAAAGGGCTTTACTTGTACATTCTAAAACAGATTTTTATTTATTTTTTAGGCATAATAGTTTTTGATTTATCGTGCAAAATGTCGATCGATCGGTTGATGCGATTACTTTCACTGATCGAGCAATATTGGTCCATAAACTATCGATCCATCATCGATCTTGATGGCTGTGGGATCGGATTCTAGCAGAGAAAGTCATTAGCCACAAAATTTTCGTTTGAATTTTAAAATAGTTATCTATACGTGTTTTTGTTTGGTGGGAGGCTTCGGCTTTCTTTTTTCTTTTTTTTTTCTTTTCTTTCTTCAGAACACTCTTCATTATAGAGGCGATTGAACACGCAAAGAGAGCTTACGTCTCTGCGGTGTTCCAGGCTTTCCAACGAGTCGGTTAGTTTGAGATCGTCCACAAGTCGAACAGCCCGCCTTTAGATCCGATCAAATGGAAGGAGTTGGTACTAGAATCATGGTTAATATTATATCATTAGAAAATCGTGCAAAAATTTTTTTTTTTGGAATTAAAAAGTCAACAATTCAATGATATTTGTTGTGGGCTCTTCTCAGACCTGGGCGCGTTTGGAACCCTCGTAGCTTTAGTTTTAAGTTTGCGTCATAATTATCACCACTATAATATCTTACAAATCCAATCAACTGACAATCGAAAAGAGCAATTTATTACCTATTTTGAATAAATCTTTGACTTTGACTTTGATAGAAACCGAGGAAGAGGTGGAAGGCAGAAAACAAGGAAGTATAACAAATGATAGCAATCCAAAAGTTCAAATATAATTGAAACAATGCTAGTCAAAGACAGAAGCTCCGAATCTCTCGGATGAAATGAATGTTCACTGAACTAACGTCCACAAAATTCAAGCTCGAAAGCTCGGAATTATTCGAGTTGTTGAAACTTAAATAGTTTTATGCTGTTTAACGTTTCTGATTTTAAGTTTCATTAGCGCTGTACTTTTGAATCTACAATCAATCAAAATCACAATCAAAGCTTATGTAGGACAACTACTCGTTCTTATATCACTACCCTTATTATAAATACGAAAGTGTGTTTGTTTGTTGGTTTATTGGTTTGTTGGTTTGTCCTTCAATTACGTCGCAACGGCGCAACGGATTAACGTGATTTTTGCATGGCCGTCGTAGGCGGGGCATTGACCCGAGTTTTGTACGCTATACATAGGCGAGTTTGAAAAATACTAAATCACTAAAACTACAAAATGAGGCAAATGGTTATTCGTATTGGATTATGTTTAGGCTGTATAACAGTTTTTGCTAGTGTTCTGGTTACACCCTGTATAAGTGCGCATTGAACTTATAAATTTTCATGTGCAACGAAATTCCTGGAGGCTTCCAATACAGACCAATGTATCAAAGGCTAACGTTTTATAGGAAACTAGAAATTTGATACAAGTTTCTTGGCTACAATTTAGTGGCAAGGGTCCAACAGATAAATTCACTGGACCTTATCAAGTGAACCGACAATCTCATCCGGGTTTCGTGGTCGGGTAATCCGGGATAAAACCGATCGAAGATAGCCGAACAGATGTTTCCGTGTTATCGAGCTTATTGGTAGAAATTGGCTGATTTTTGGGTTCCGTAACTTAAAATGAAAAATACCGGTCAAGGTTGAGTCGTATTTGCACACGAACAGTTCTATAACATCGAAGATATAACACTATGTACCTTTTTTAAATTTTCGTAATTTGAATGGCGGCTATTTTGAAATTCACCAACAACTCTCTACCTGTTACAGTTCATGAGATACAGCCTGCTGACAGACAGACAGATAAATTCACTGGACATTATCAAGTGAACCGACAGCGCGATCTCGTCCGGGGTTGAGGTCGGGTAATCCGGGATAAAACCGATCGAAGATAGCCGAACAGATGTCTTGCGTGTTATCGAGCTTATTGGTAGAAATTGGCTGATTTTTTGGGTTCAAAGGAAGCAATTTCGAGAAAGAGGCTAGCCACCGAATCCAATTCGGCTAAGCAGCATTGGACATGTCTTCTCGTTTCGAAACGTATACAATACTATTTCTACTATTCTATTGATCTAGAATCATGCAAGGACTTACAGCACAACTTGAGAAAAATTCTGATAATTAACAGTAGGTAGGATCATAAATGATATCGTAGTTAGGTATATCACATTAGAAAAATGTGCGTTTACGAATTTACATTTGCAGTTAGAATTAGTTAGATATAGGGAACTAAATAATTACAGTGTATCCTTTCAAGGTATACGGAACCCTCGGTGCCCGAAGTGCCCTTGAACGGTTTTTTTAACCGCTTTTCGTTAATTTTATCTAGTATCTATATTTATTTGCTGTTTCATCTGTTATTAATCTTACAATTCAATATTAATTAATTTACTAACATAATAGAATCTATTATTATATTTTATTAATAGTCATAGTCTACTACGCTGGTCAAGTGCAGATTAGCAGATCAAAATAATATACACACATAAAATAAACAGTGGAGGTATATTATAGTTGCCTTTAAATACAAAAGTACAGATACCTATAGAATAGAATAGAAATAAGAGATAGAAGACGGAAACTGCGCTTTTAGTTCCGCTGAAGCCTTCGAGCATCACCAAAATCTTATGTATTTACGCTGTTGATTACTTTCAAATAAACAAAAAAAAAAATAAAAAAAAAAAAAACACACAAATGTGGTTATACTGGATGTTCCGTTTACCAAGGAATAAATATCTATTATTTTGTTAGTAAAAATGGCTTTTATGTTAGCTACTAACACTCGCTCTATTGTACCGACCACAGAAACCAATTTTACTGGAAATTTCTTCGTAAGATATTGAAAATTTAATGGAAATCTGTTCTAACATATTTTTAAAAATTTCTATTTAGGTGCTTACTGATATTTTTAAACCGAATGAATGAATATATATATGAAGCTATATGTGTATCATGTATGTCATGGGAGAAGCTGTGGCTGTGATAGCCTAGTGGTTAGGACGTCCGCCTCCTAATCGGAGGTCGGGAACTCCTTTTCGAAGTTATGTGCGTTATAAGTAATTAATCTATATCACTTGCAAAGGACAACATCGTGAGGAAACTTGCATCTCCACCGGCACCAAAAAGTATTATTATGGAACTATATTAACTCTTGTATACATAATATATTCGGTAATAAATTAAATTATTTTTCAATTTTTAGTGTTTGTGTATCGAAGTCGCTTTTTATTTTTTTTATATATTTAGAAGAAGACTATAGGTACGTGATGGCTAAATACGTGAGTATAGTACGTAAGAATCTATACTTATAATATGCTTAATGGTTATTAAGTATATTTATTTAAGTATATTTATTTAAGTGTGCGGTTTGAACCCATTCGAATACAATTACATTAGATCTCCGTAGCTCGTAAAGCCTGTTTATTTATTCAATTCAATTTTCATAACAGAATTCCCCGCCCTAAACAAATCGCATTTAAATGTTAAATAGAAACAGATAACGAAATAGCAATTTGGGAAAGTTTTGGGTTCAAATGTCGAGTAAAACGCCTAAGAGTAGGCATAGGTTATCAGTACCCTTATTATAAATGCGAAAGTGTGTTTGTTTGTTGGTTGGTTTGTTTGTTCTTCAATCACTTCGCAACGGTGCGACGGGTTGACGTGATTTTTTGCATGGGTATAGATTAAGATCTGGAGAGTGACATAGGCTACATTTTATCCCGGAAAATCAAAGAGTTCCCACAGGATTTTTAAAACCTAATTCGACGCTGACAAAGTCGCGGGCATCAGCTAGTAAATCAATAAATAAATAGGTTATAACATTTATAAGTAACGCATGGCATCATCGTGTGCATTCTTTTTCTAAAGTTCCGTACCTTAAGGGTGCTAACGGGACCCGACTACTAAGCCTCAGCTGTCTGGCCGTCTGTCGGTCAGCGTGCTTTATCTCATGAACCGTAATAGGTAGCGAGTTGTAATTTTCACAAAGTGTGTATTTCAATTGCCGCTATATAACAGTAAATAAAAAACAAGGTGACGAATTTCAAAATGACCGCAATGCAATTTAAAATATACATAGTGTTATACCTTGTACGATGGTACGGAGCATTGAACAGGTTTTTTTTTAACTACTAGCTGCCTCGGCGAACTTCGTACCGCCTAACAGTCGATTCAAACTTTTTAAATTTTTATCTCCATAAGAACCACTTTCGTACTTCAAGGCATATTATAAAAAAGAATTCGGTTCAGCTGTTCTCGAGATTTGCGATCAACAACACATTTAGCAATTCATTTTTATATAATATAGAGAAGATATAGCTTGTACTGGACTGCAATCACACAAAATAGTGGGGATGATGTAACATAATAAAACTTTCATTGTGGCTAATTCCGTTGTACACAATCTCCAAACTAAACTAAAATGATATGTCTAAATCTATTGCTATCCCTGTCATTATTTTGTCTGCAGAAAGGGATATCACCAGATTTAGACCAGTTAATTTAGTTTAGTTTAGAGATTGTTTACAAGAGAATCGGCTCCAATAGCCATATTTGAAAAATCGAGATTCCAGTTTTGTTTATAATGAACGATTTCATTTCATGCATACTTCGATTACATCCTAATTTATTTTCTGACCTAGCGGTCTGGCATTTTGCCAGAACGTAGCGTAAGTCTCATACTAGAAAGAGGGATTGTGTTACATTTTGGGCTGAAATTAAGTTGTTTACTCGTGAAACTTTGCCCATCTCTGTAATGGGTCGTAAATTGGGCAGATTACAATTGTTCTACCGTAAAACTGCACCTTGGGACTTTATTTTACGGTCGAAATTGTCAATCTATCTGTAACCTGTCGATAAGTTACTAGGCGACGTTGTTAATTGTCAAAAAAGACCATACAATCTAAATACACGCACAGCTCAAACTACTGGACGGATCGGGTTGAAATTTGGCATGCAGATAGCTATTATGCCGTAGGCATCCGCTAAGAAAGGAATTTTGAAAATTCAACCCCTAAGGTGGTAAAATAGGGGTTTGAAATTGGTGTAGTCCACGTGGACGAAGTCGCGAGCATAAGCTAGTTTTTGATAAATAACAACGTTGCTATCCAACCTATCGAGAGATTAGAGATAAGATTGTTTTTTAGGGTTCTGTACCCAAAGAGTAAAACGGGACCCTATTACTAAGACTCCGCTGTCCGTCCGTCTGTCTGTCCGTCTATAAAATGTTGGCCACTATTTACTTACCACCAGAGGCGGATTAAATGTCAAGAGCACCCTAGGCAAGCACCTCATAGGCGCTTTTCTAACAGCCATATTTTTTTTTTACTAACTAACTTCGAAAAAACGGATGATTATATTTATTTATGTGAACGAGTGAAGAACATCACGTCTTCACACTTTGCTATATTAAAGAAGAGGCAGTTTCGGTCACTCCAAGATAATATTACTTAGTAGGGATAATTAGGTAGGCCAGGTATTGGAACTCTACATGATCGCGCGCGCCCCTTCGTAACCTCGCGCCCCAAGGCACGTGCCTAGTTTGCCTTAGGGATAATCCGGCTCTGCTTATCACCCTGTGTATATTAAAAAGGGGTAAAGAATAAAAATTTGCAGTGAACTCGATCCTTTCACTGGCGTCCGTAATTTTCTCTTTAAAATTACCTCGTTTTTCTCCATCGCACTTAATTTAGGAAAAACTGCGAAAAAAGCTGCGAAAAATTTTTGTTTGTCCAAAGAATACTGGCGCCGCTCTAATTGCTTTTGTGATTAATTACTAGGGTGATTCTTTTAATAGCTAATTATTTGTTCGTAAAATAAATTTTTATTCGCTGAGCCTATAGCTTAAGATCTTAGGAAAATACGTCAACATTTTAAGACCTAAGTATAAGTCCCGCAAATTGCTATTGCGCTGGAACTATGTCTCATTAACATCGAAATGACGTCATTTTGATGTTAGCCGAAATAAAAATATACCATCAGCTCGAAACTTCAGTCTAGTGCTGACGTCACCAAAATGGCGGCCATGCGTATCAGCAATTTGCGGGACTTATAACTCTTACTTTATTGATTCAGAATACTTTTCTGAAATGTGTGAGGTTCCGTTTTTCATTTTGAGGTACGGAACCCTAAAAACGGTCTTAACAGAAAGACATAGACAATACTTAGTAAGAGACAAAACATATTTTATCGTTTCTTATTTGACACCACAATTTTTTTTTTTTTTTTTTTTTAAATTCAAATACAAGTTAGCCCATGACTGCAATCTCACCTGGTGGTAAGTGATGATGCCGTCTAAGATGATAGCGGGCTAACCTAAGTATAAGTAGTATGAGCTCATAATGGGTGTAACCTCCCACGCTTGACCCCTCCCGACCGGGCTAATTAATGTTCAGTTCATTGGCTTGAACGCTCGCTATAATTCTGGAAAATCACCTAAAATTTGTAATATACCTAATAATTATCTAGTTATTAAAATTAGTCTGCCCTTTGATCAATTTACAGCGTGTTTCGTAAATTTTTTGGCTGTCCTAATAATAGGCTACTTGACAATTTTTTTAAGTTGGTCTTAAATGGTTAACCCTGGGTTATACTGTTGTTTACAAATGCATGACGTCAGAGCACAGATAATCTATCGGCCAAACATGGCCGACAGTGTTTTCACCTGTCTAAGAAAAATATTTTTTTAAATTAAAGTTTTACGGTTTTTAGGGCGCAAAAAAATATAGTGTTAATTTTTTTGATATAATAGGACAAATATTAACCATTTAAGACCAACTTAAAAAAATTGTCAAGTAGCCTATTATAAATATACACTTCTACAGATATACAGACACACTTTTGCATTCATAACATTAATATACAACGCGCAAAAATTGAATATTTTTACATAAAGCATATACAGTACAAAATTTCAAAAATATATAATGATAATTTACGAAGTTATAAACTTGTTGTGTTGAGTCGTTGTCCTTGAAATACATGGTCACCCCGAGCGAGCGGCTGTGAGTGAACGAGACGGCTGGCGTCGATCGTGCGCGCTCCCGCTTGCACGGATGGAATCAGCTGGTGCATGCAGTCGTTCAACTAGGTGTTCAAACTTGCAGGATTTTAAAGTATTTTTGGTCAAAATATAACCCGTAGTAAAAATGATTGCAATCGATTCCGAACAAACTACTGTCAGGTTTTGCGTATACTAAAACTAACGTTGTATATCGATTATGGAAGTATCGATTTAGTACAAAACGTTTTACACTGATTTCTCCTTTTTACATAACAAGATCATAATGCAAAAGGTGAATGTAGTGAACTAATGCAATTCTGAGCAGACCATTTTAATGCATACCCTAAAAGTAAAAGTAGTTCATTAAAGTTGCTCTACATTTTAACATTATAGACGCTAAGCTAAGTAAATATCACGCTGACATTTGTAAAGGCAAAGGAATGCTAATAATACTGGGTTGGTCCCTTTGATCGGCTCTAGGACATTACGCTCCCACGTCCTAAAAACTTTTAACAAAAAAAGCTCCCGAGATAAATAAAATGTGTCTCGAATTTAGCCGTCTGCTCCAACTGGGCCTATAGAACTCTCGAAACTCAGTCCCAATGTTATCTTGCGATGTCTCTAAATATATAAAAGGAAAAAGTGACTGACTGACTGATCTATCAACGCACAGCTCAAACTACTGGACGGATCGGGCTGAAATTTGGCATGCAGATAGCTATTATGACGTATGCATCCGCTAAAAAAGGATTTTTGAAAATTCAATCCCTAAGGGGGTGAAATAGTGGTTTGCAATATAGATGAGTATAAAGATAAGTTGATTTTCAGTGGAACAAGCCTGTTACTTACAGTTACTTTCAGTATGCTTCCCTCAGACCCCAGTTCGCTTGATTTTGCATGCGCCATTAAAAATTCCGAACAATAAATATTTATTAGCAGGCAAGTGAGCTGTTCCAATGATGTGACCACGTTTACATTATATCGGCGGACCAGTGTTTTTTCAAAGAACTTTTTATGTCTAACCCCATTACCAAATCAAGCTTGTCTCTAAGGATGAGATTCATGAAGCGTACTCTACTCTGACTTTTTCAGACTTATGACAGAGTTAAAACGAGATAAACACGAATAATAATATAAATAAACGAATCTGTCTCGTTTTACTCTGTCTTAAGTCAGAACAAAGTCAAATTAGTGTGACCTACAGATTTCAGCCTAAGAGCAATAAGACCGCCTTTGCGATCTTCTGTGTAATTTCTTTTCTTTCTGGTTGACGTGTGTGCAATAAAGCGTATCTTATGGTCTCTGTTGTTAGGTAAGATGAGTAGTAAGTATGAATTAACGCTCGCCGATGAAGTAAAATGTGCGTATTTGTGAGCTTCAAGACGTGAATACTTTATACGCTAATAAATGATGTCGGATACGCTACTTTATGCGTAGTTCTTTGTATTACATATTCTGGGAGAGACATTCGTTGCTCACGTTGCAATCGCGCTTTGCTACCATCACAATTCACGCCTTATAAACGATATCGTGCGGTCGTAATATAAACGTCAGCTAACCGCAACACCCCATTAACAAGGCACTAGCAGATTCTGTTAGCTCAGCCGGATTGAGGGGCGACCGGCAAATTTTATTTTTAAGCCTAGCCAGTTAATATCGCTTTCAAATTTTGTTAATATTTAACATTGCTGGGTCGGTAATTGGGTATTTTACCTGAAATAATCTGTTAATCTCTTACCTTCATGTCATTAGTGAAAGTCACTAAATATTATGATGATTTGATCACGTTTCGCTACTTGAATAAATCAAAAATGCAGAGATCCGTAGGAGAACCAGAGTTTACCTTAAATAAACTGTATTAATCTCTTATCATCATGTCATTAGTGAAAGTCACCAAAAATGACGATTTGACCACGTTTCGCTACTTGAGTAAATCAGAAATGAGGAGATCCGTAGGAGAACCAGAGTAACCGACACAGGTCAATGGGTTGCGAACCTGAAATAGCCTAAAGGGCACGGCACATACCTAGTTCGAAAAACCAATAGACGTTCGGGTCTCAAGGTGCTAAAATGTGCATCACCTTCAACCGATATGCTGGACATAGGTCTCTTGTAGGAACTTCGTAACGCCACGGTCTTGCGTCGCATGAATCCAGGGGCTCCCTGCGACTCATTTCATGTTAACTCTTTTGTCCACCTAGTGGGAGGTCTTCCAACGCTGCGATTTCCAGTACGAGGTCGACATTCTAGGATCTAGGACACCAACATCTATCGGTTATTCGAACAAATGCCCTGCCTTATTATCAATTCAACTTCGCATTACGCTGAGCTGTGTCACTTTACTCTGGTTCTCCTGCGGAGCTCCTCATTTCTGATTTGAGCACGTAGGGAAACTCTAAGTGTAACTCTCTCCATCGCCCGCTGAGTGACTGAGCTTTCCTATTAGGCCCATGTCTCGGATCCGTATGTCATCACTGGCAATAAGTTATGTTCGAAGATTGTTTTTCAAGCATTGACAGAAGTTCATCATGACAAAAAGTTTTATTTTAGAAAAATTTAGTTTTACGGCTTTACAACAAAAGATTGATAATAACGCCCACCTTGTCAGATATTATAAGAATGTTTTCGTGAAAAGTCCTTCATGTCTTTTGTCCCTAATTGTTAGGTTTCTGAAGCTCTCTGGCCCCTGAGAGGTCTCGTGTCCCTTTGTGTCTGGAACATCAACTTCATGTATCGGGACAAAAGGCTCTTCGTCAAATTTTCAAAGGCTCTTGACTGAGTCATCATTTTTTACGTAGTAATTGGTCACGGTTACTTCATTAGGCGGTTGTTTCTTCTTTGTTTACCTTTCTTATTACAACAGTGGTTGGTATGCATATAGCAGCGAAACCTATAATAAACAGGGATATTACCTTATCCCACCGCTACCCGCTTTTGTATAGCAGCCATTTTGAAATTTTCCATCTTGTTTTAATGCAGATAATGGGTATATAGTGCTACATAGTTACCACCATTAATTTGATGGTTTTATTTGTCGATATTTCATCAAATTAATCGTGGTATGTACCCGTTATCTGCATTAAAATATGTCGTTAAACCACGAAATAAGCTTAAAATCATTAGTTTCCGTCTTGGTTGTTTATTATTATCATTACAGCGACAATAGAAAAAGAAATACGCATTTTGTACCGACACAAATTTCAACTCTCTACCTATCATGGTTCAATATATACAGCCCGCTGACAGACAGACGGACTGCGGGAGCTTAGTGATAGGGTCCCGTTGTGTTGGCACCCTTTAAATACCAAATCCTATAAAGATATACTATTTTACCTATCCAGACGTGGATTTATATTATATCCACATCACACCTACTTTATACATGAGTTACCTTGTTTGCCTTGAGTCTTGGCTGAAATTCACAAGTGGCACGTCTTTTAACATAGTATTTAAGGTATATAATCTGTCGTAAAAGGCACTTTGAAGGCAACACGCTACAGGACTTTTATTTCTTACACGTTTCTCGACAAAAAGGTACTTCGTTAAAATATTCAAAGGTCCTCGAGGGTGGCGTGTTATTTTCTCGAGTGTCGTGGCAATTTTGTTGCTTGAAAGAAACTGAGGTTCTTTTTCTGCCGTCGCGTCGTGTCGCAGGCAACTTCTAAGTTCTAAAGAGACAACCTTAGTTCAGGACTCTTTTACATTACTTATCCTAAAGACATCACTGGTATCTAATTTATCTACTACGAGCTTATTATGCTCGCGACTTCGTCCGCGTGGACTACACAAATTTCAAAGCCCTGTTTAACCCCCTTAGGGGTTGAATTTTCAAAAATCCTTTCTTAGCAGGTGCCTACGTCATATAGCTATACGCATACCAAACGGCCCGATCCGTCCAGTAGTTTGAACTGTGCGTTGATAGATCAGTCAGTCACTCAGTCACCTTTTCCTTTTATATATTCAGAAGTACAGAGGCATTTACATTTTATTGGCATATCCAGACCAGTAAATTCCAGACTTATCTTCATCAACTAAAGTCTTAAAAGGAGTCATCAACTAAAGTCTTAAATTATGGCCGAACTTAACAATCAATAGCACCATTGTTATGTGACACTCGGGCCATCAATCTATAATGACGTATCATTTATCAAAATCGGTTGAGCCGTTCAGTGGTTACAAGCGGACATAGGAACGGACATACATACACACACAGGAGAAACACATAACCCTCCTTTGGGATTCGCCGCAATGGGGTAAAAAGCAGTACGTTACTTTATTTCAAAAAATGTTTTACCAACGTAAATAAAATTCAGCCTCGGTAGACGGTAGGTAAATGTGTTGACAGGTGCGCAGATTTCTAAAAAAGTACCTAACGGTGAAAACTATCGTGAAAATGCCTTGTTTTTTTAGTGAATTGCGGGGAAAAGTTAATTGCTTTGGAACTCACACATTGGTTATTCCGATCGTAGTCAAATGTGATTAAAATAATTACTCAAAATGCATGAAACGAATTTTGCACGTTCAAACGTCGATAACGAAATAGGTACTTAACCTTTTTCACGCTGCGATGAGCAAAGGGAGTCCGTTCTAGGTGGTTCTAGGTTCGATTTCCGACAGGTCAATTTGAAAATTGACATCGGAAAAACGAAGCAGGGGTATTAACCACTTTTTCTATTTCTATCACTACCCCTATTATAAATGCGAAAGTGTGTTGGTTTGTTGGCTTATTCCTTTGTTGGTTTGTTGGTTTATCCTTCAATCACGTCGCAACGGAGCAACGGATCGACGCGATTTTTTGCATGGGTATAGTTTAAGACCTGGAGAGTGACATAGGCTACTTTTTATCCCGGAAAATCAAAGAGATCCCATGGGATTTTTAAAAACCTAAATCCACGCGTACGAAGTCACGGGCATCAGCTAGTTTTAAATAGACACAAGGATTTATAAAAGCCTGATAATAAAAGGTAAAAAAAAAACAAAAAAAACAAGTAGGTATTAACTTAACATTTTCAAAGTAAGTAGGTGCTTGTAGAAATCTTTAATGAAAACCAGGGAGTTATAATAATATCTTGCTCCTTGCTTTTGTTGTTGGCTCGTTCATCATGATTGTTGTTTTGTTGTTTATTTATATTGTTCTCGACTAAAGAATAACCTCTGCCCGAAATACAATAACAGAATTGATGAATTACCATTCTTTCTAAAGTTGCGTTGGTGTATTATATAAAACCAAAACATAATAATGTGTCTAGGCCTAAAACCCGGCTAAGTAGGTACTCTAGGTAGGGCTCTGGTTGGGGTCCCTACTCTCAAAATCTTCTATTATATTATATATATATATGTATAAAAAACCGGCCAAGTGCGAGTCAGGCTCGCGCAATGAGGGTTCCGTACTACAGTCGTATTTTTTCGACATTATGCACGATAATTCAAAAACTATGATGCATAAAAATAAATAAAAATCTGTTTTAGAATGTACAGGTGAAGACCTTTCATATGATACTCCACTTGATATAGTCACTCCCTTCGAAAGTTGAAAATACTAATTATTAGTTCATGACCACAATTTAATTTTTTTTGTGTGATCTAACCCTAAATTCACGGTTTTTTAGATTTTTCCCTAAATGTCAGCTATAAGATCTACCTACCTGCCAAATTTCATGATTCTAGGTCAACGGGAAGTACCCTGTAGGTTTCTTGACAGACAGACGGACAGACAGACAGACAACAAAGTGATCCTATAAGGGTTCCGTTTTTCCTTTTGAGGTACGGAACCCTAAAAAGGAAAAGATGACTGACTGATCTATCAACGCACAGCTCAAGCTAATAGACGGATCGGCTTAGAATACCAACCCGACGGATCGGGCTGAAATTTGGCATGCATAATATAGCTATAATGACGTAGACATCCGCTAAGAAAGGATTTTTGAAAATTCAATGCCTAAGGGGGTAAAATAGGGGTTTAAAATTTGTGTAGTCCACGCGGATGAAGTCGCGAGCATATAAGCTAATGTAAATATAAAAGTAAAAGTTGACTGACTGACGCATCTATCAACGCACAGCTTAAAGTACTGGACGGGTTGGGCTGAAATTTAGCATAATATGGCATATATTATGACGAAGACATGCGCTAAGAACCGATTTTTAAAAATTCAACCCCTCAGATGATAAATAGGGGTTTGAAATTATTGTAGTCCACGCGGAAGAAACCGCGAGCTAGTATTAGGTATTATAAGCAGTGGCGTGCACAGGAGTTCAAGCCAGGGTATGCATTTAGGTATGAACTTATTTTACAGCAGGTTAAAATGAAAAATAAGCATTGACTTATTACAATGAGGGTAAGCAGTGTGTTTATGCCTCTATGTGCTGCACGCCACTGATTATAAGCTAGTATTAATATGATGAAATATGCCTACAATTTGGCATAACAAACTTTGTTTACGATTAAGATTATGAGTCAGGCAATAAAAAGCGTCGTCTAACAAGAAAAAGACACTGAAAAGAAAAAGTAAGAAAATGAAAAAGTGAAACAAGTTAGATGGAAGCGGTTTGTTTACGGCCATTTCCATTTTCATCCTCGCTTCGATGTCAGCCAGTTTTCCGCACTAGTGTTTTTATTTGTTGAGGCTTCTCGCTTCTACTTCAACAACACTTCGTTCGATAGCTATACATATAGTACGCCTTAGAAAATAATGTACATCGACCTTTTGAAAGAGATAGCGGTTTTGTAGAGCATTGTCTCTGTCGTTGTGACTTGTGACCAACAAAACGTCACATCTGCTACAAAGCCGAAATCTCATTGTAAATGTCAATGTACATTATTTTCTGCCGCGTATACTGTACATTAGTTTTCTATTTTCTATTACTTATGCTTGCGACTTCGTCCGCGTGAACTACACAAACTTCAAACCCCTATTTCACCCCCAGGGGTCGAATTTTCAAGATGCCTACGTCAAATAGCTATCTGCATGCCAAATTTCAGCCCGATCCGTCCAGTAGTTTGAGCTGTGCGTTGATAGATCAGTCAGTCAGTCAGTCACCTTTTCCATTTTCTGTCTAATGCGGCATACACCTTTGGGGGTTTAAAGTTCGTTTTTAGGGTTCTGTACATTAAATGGAAAAACGTACAGTTATATAGGATCACTTCGTTGTTCGTCTGTCTATCTGTGAACGGGTCTCCTCTCAGAGTGAGAAGGGTTTAGGCCATAGTCCGCCACGCTGGCCAAGTGTAGATTGGCAGACTTCACACGCCTTTGAGAACATTATAGGGAACCCTCAGGCATGCAGGTTTCCTCACATATTTAATTGCTTAAAAGTTCGAGTGATGGCCGACTGTCTGGAGCCGGCATAATAATCGCTAACAGCCGCACTCAGAGTCGCTTAATCAGAGTTACTTAAGGCATGAATTAGTATGGATAAGGAATGCCTTAAATAACGATTAAGCGACTCTGAGTGCGGCTGTAAGATAAACGAGCAAATAATTGCAATATCACGACATAGAATGCATCGCGTGCCCGAGCGCAGTTAGTGCCTGTACCCCGGCGTTGCATGCCATGCCTCGGCAATCGATACCAACCGCATTGCGCCATAGTGCATGCCATGCCATAGCCATGCACCGATGGTATAACAAAGGTTTAATGGGCAATTTACCAGAAATTATGGAAGCTCGGAAGGTCATATCACATAGTTTTGCCGCAATAGGTCTTGGACTGTAGGAATCAAATGACGCGATTTTTTGTATAGCGGTAGTTTATAGGGCTAGAATTCAGTATTAAAGAGAATAAAATAGAAAATCATGATTTTTAGGATTCCGTACCTCAAAAGGAAAAACGGAACCCTTATAGGATCACTTTGTTGTCTGCCTGTCTGTTGGTCTGTCAAGAAACCTACAGGGTACTTCCCGTTGACCTAGAATCATGAAATTTGGCAGGTAAGTAGATCGATCTTATAGCTGACATTCGGGGAAAAATCCGAAAACCGTGAATTTAGGGTTAGATCACACAAAAAAAATTAAATTGTGGTTATGAACTAATAATTAGTATTTTCAACTTTCGAAGTGAGTGACTATATCAAGTGGGATATCATATGAAAGGGGTTCATCTGTGCATTTTAAAACAGATTTTTATTTATTTTTATGCATCATAGTTTTTGAATTATCGTGCAAAATGTCGAATAAATAGGACTGTAGTACAGAACCCTCATTGCGCGAGCCTGACTCGCACTTGGCCGGTTTATAATATAACTCATTCTTTATTAACATCACGTCACATGGCGTTTTTAACATAAAAAATATTTTCCCGCAGAAATTACTCTATTTTTAACCGACTTCCAAAAAGGAGGTTCTCAATTCGGCAATTTTTTTTTAAATAAAACTTTTTTTTAATATTCTTTTTACCTGTACCAACCTACTATTTTTTTTCATTGTCCCGGAAAAATCAACACTTTCCACTTCCTCGAGTGTTTCCCAGAGAAGATTGAATGTAAAGCAATAAATCACTCGCCTCCGTCAGTGTCGCTTTGGCAGGGGGTCCGCTCACTTCAGTAACATTTATATTCATCCCCATTCGCTGCGCCGAGAGGTGTCCCGTACTCAGTAGTGGGCCAGTGATGGGTTGATGTGTTCTGGAAGATTCGTGTGGTGTTGTAGGTGTAGTGTGTATTGCTTGCTTTTCCTGCTTCTTTAGTAGTGGTAGGACGGGTGGTGCATAACTGCATCACCCGTCACACATCACACTGCACTGCACGTTGTATACAGATCTGTCTGCTTTGTCGGATTATAATAAACTAGAAGATGCCCGCGACTTCGTCTGCGTGAGTTTAGGTTTTTGAAAATCCCATGGGAACTCTTTGATTTTCCGAGATAAAAAGTAGCCTATGTCCTTTCCCGGGATCCAAGGTATCTCTATATCAAAATTCGTCAAAATCGGTCGAACGGATGGGCCGTGAAAGGCTAGCAGACAGACAGACACACTTTCGCATTTATAATATTAGTATGGAAGTATGGATGGATTAAACTTTGCTTGCTTTTCCTGCTTCTTTAGTAGTGGGAGGGCGCGCGGTGCATATCACAGCCACACGCTGCACGACGCACGTTGTACCATACAGATTTTTCCTGACCTAATACCTGTGTCATCATCATGATCAACCCATTGCCGGCTCACTACAGAGCACGGGACTCCTCTCAGAGTGAGAATGGTTTTGGCTATAGTCTACCACGCTGGCCATGTGCGGATTGGTAGACTTAACACACATTTGAGAACATTATGGAGAACTCTCAGGCATCCAGGTTTCCTCATGGTGTTTTCCTTCCTCAAAGCGAGCGATATTTAATTTCTTAAAACGCACATAACTCCGAAAAGTTAGAGATGCGTGCCCGGGATCGAACCCCCGACCTCCGATTCGAAGGCGGACGTCCTAACCACTAGGCTATCACAGCTTCTTACCTGTGTATATTAACATATTACATGTGTCTATAATCTGTATCAGGGGGCGCCTCCGCCAAGACGAGCCAAACTAAAGGACGGGGCACTACGTACCTTTTTCGAAGCGTTTCGTCGTATTTCCGAGCAGTTTAGGTATTCTCTAACACTGATAATGCTGTCAAACCAAATCGGTTCAGTGATTTATTGCCTCGTCCGCACCTGACAATTGCTACACGCGCTACGAATGTCTGAAATTCCCGAATTTTCTCCATTTTATTATGGTACGGCTTCACTATCGGGATTCAGCAAACGATTCGAGTTTGGGCACGATAGTTCGGCATTCGGCAAATCAACTGGCCACACTATTCGGGATACGGCGAATGTTTATGTTTGGCGAATCGCTACCAATATTATAAATGCGAAAGTGTGTTTGAAGGTTTGTTAGTTTATTGGTTTCTTGGTTTGTCCTACAATCACGTCGCAAAGGAGCAACGGATTGACGTGATTTTTTGTACGGGTAGGTATAGTTAAAGAGATTTGAACCTCAATAGCTCAACGGTTAGGAATCGGACTGAATTCCGAAAGGTCGCCGGTTCAAACCCCACCCGTTGCACTATTGTCGTACCTACTCCTAGCACAAGCTTTTCGCTTAATTGGAGGGGAAAGGGGAATATTAGTCATCATTAACAGGGCTAACATTCTTATATAAAAAAAAAAAGACCTGGATAGTGACAAAGAGATCCCATGGGGTTTTTAAAAACCTAAATCCACGCGGACGAAGTCGCGGGCATCATCTAGTTTTTAGTAAAATATGGGTAGCCGGAAAACAATGAATTTCCAGGGGATTTAAAAAAAACTTTAATATTTACGCCACCCATTCGGGTTAGCGCTGTGTGGAACGATACAATTGCTGTCGGCCAAACAATTGGCGATATAATATCACGGAGAATTTACCGAATTCCGATAGTGGCGCCGTATCATTACACGGATCCTGTAGGTACGCATATTGTGAGCTCAAGGGCAGGCGTGATTTATTATTTTACATTTACATAATGTATGTGCTTGTTTGTTCTTTTATATTACTACAGGATAGAACCAAAATGAAGGATGTTTTTGTACCTACATACGACATGAAATTATCCAACGAACGGCGTGAAACCATATTCCAATGGTTTCACTCCGCAAATATATCTACCTACATTATTTCATAGGACAAATCACTTAGCTTATATGTACTAATCCATAGAAATGTTGGTAATATTTATATTCGTACTGATTCGTGCAATTCATACTCGACTATAATCTTTTCACGGCTTAATAGCTTGAGGAGACGGATATGGGATACTTTTTAAACCCAAAATTCAAAGAGTTCCCACGGGATTTGTTTCAAAGTTTAAGTCTGCGAATAACAGCTAGTTTTAAATATTGGCAGCCATTTTTACTTTCTTAATAGAAATCTGTAAAATCAACAGTATGATGAGTCCATGCGACTTCGTCCGCGTGGACTACACCAAACTTCAAAATCACTTGAGAAGTCCTCGGCTTCGCCTCGGCTTCCAATAATACTCGGCCAGTAATCGCTTCATTTCAGGCCTGGACTGACCTGTACTATTATTGCAATGTGCTGATGGCTTGCGATTTTGCACACCATGGCAATCTACCCTAAGATTTCAACGACGCCACGTTCGTCGTTCAAGTTTCTAACTTTAGCTCCATATAAAAGTATCCCTGTAAAGTTTAGTGCGCGCTGAAGTTTAGCACTCAATAAATTCTTTTTACGCTAACTGAACCGGATATAACAGGTTAAAACTGCTTTCAACCGACGCGGGCCCAATCCAATTGGATGGGCTCGAGTGTTTGCTTGATTCGCATATTTTTTCCCCTTGCATTTTGATCAGGCGTAGGTATATTATAGTACGCGGCAGATCGAGTTTAGCCAAATCCGTCAAGAAGATTTTGCACATACACACAAACTTTCACCTTTATAATATTAGTGTGATCATCATACGTCTTGTAAAAAAGAAAAAAGATGAAAGAGAAAGAAAAGTCTAGTTAGTTTAAAAGTTATAAAGCTACCTTTTATGTATATTCGGATTAAAACACTACTAATTAAGTCTTGCTTAAATTTATATCTTCAAGTTAGTAGTAAGTTAGTAAAATGTCTCTACATTGGATAATAAAGTTTCTACAGCCTTCGAGTTTCTAAACTGCTAAATTTGTTACCCAAGTAAAGAACAAATCTACTTCGCGCCAAAGTTTCACGTTCTAAAATCTTTTTCGTACTTACGTTCAATCCGGATATAACTGGTTAGGACCGCTTTTAGCAGGCGAGAGGCCACTTTGAACCGGATTTTTTGAAGTTGTTGAGGCGCCTGAACAGCTTTTTTCAATTTAATTTCAAATGCGAGGGTGTGATTTGTATGCGCATATGTTTATGTCAATTTGAGGCGTGAATTTTATTCAGAGACTTGTTTAGGGGTCTAAATAAGTCTCAGAATACTAAAATTCACGCCATTTTAATGTAAAGTTCTATATTTGCGCTCCACACACCCGCACAGCTCCCGCGCTGCGATATAGTGCGGGCGACGTGTGGGTGTGCGGGGCGTCCCTTCGCCTCATACAACGATTGCCATCTCGATCTGTCGCGTACTATAGGTACGTAAGTATCTAGTTTCAGTTAGTAGGTAATTAAATCAGCTCTTTTAGTGTGCCGCTGTTAATTAAACTTTTGCAACGCTCCGCGCAGCTCTCTGAATGGTTAACACTTAAAAGCAAACCAATTATTAGTCACCTTTTGTATTGCACTCGGATGCGAGGTAACTCGATTCAGCCGATTTAAAGGTTGTAACAAACAAAACGCGCGTCGTCGCGTATTCAATACGACCGGCTCCTAGAACTTTTAATACAAGGGAAATTCTTAGTATCAGTGGATCATTGACGTTTTGACGGTTGGCGCAAAGACGGAAGACTTAGATAAGAAAATCGTCTAATCGTAGAATAATTATATGCACATTTCCTTCTTACACGAGGCGTACTGACGAAAAGTGGAACGTTTAACTTTATATGCGGGCCGGGACAGTAATTTTGAAATTTGAACGAAAGTTTCGATTTGATTTTGTTACCAAATCAATTATTGAAGCTAAACAGTTGTAGATAATGTTGATTAAAGAACTTGTGTACTAAATATTCAATTTTATGGATATCTTGTACGACAGACGAGTGTAAGGCCTAATGTTTCTTGGAGAAATGGACGGTTCTATTCCCTGGTGAGACAAACGAATTTTAGAAAATCGTTGAATGCAGTTTTGTTTCTTTTCAAAAATAAGAGACTGTTTCCTTGAAGTAAAATAACCAAACTTAATGATTTAAGGTAGTTCCCCTGGAGGGCTCATACTTTTTTCCACCCTGTATTGTACATGTGTATATGCGTATGTCATTTTACTTTTCATAGTATTTTTATTTCAAACTACGAATTGATATTGGCTGGAGACGCCACGAAGTCACAAAACTATCCACACTATTGTTTCGCAGTGGTGCAAGTGTAGCGCGGGCTTTACAACTTCTATAGGCAGCTGTGGACACGCCGTCGCCACGCGTTCCGTTTGTTGCAGCCTTACAAAATTCAGCAGCCATTTTCCGCTCGCTGCAAATTGCATTCATTATAATTTGGATCGCAATCAGCTTCAGAATAGTGAATATCCATTCACATTGAACCTGTTGTTAAATGAATGTTCCTTTGATGCCAGTTTCATTTTAATTGTTCCCATTTCTGAAAGTAATTACTAATTATATAAGTTGTATATTTTTAGCACAAGCGAGTACCTACTAAAAATAAGAGACCTTTTGTTAAATCAGGATCATCATCATCAGGTGACCCGCCTGCTCGTTTGCTCGCTATCTCTAATAAAAAAAACCGGCCAAGTGCGAGTCAGGCTCGGGCAATGAGGGTTCCGTACTACAGTCGTATTTTTTCGACATTTTGCACGATAATTCAAAAACTATGATGCATAAAAATAAATAAAAATCTGTTTTAGAATGTACAGGTAAAGACCTTTCATATGATACCCCACTTAATATAGTCATTCACTTCGAAAGTTGAAAATACTAATAATTAGTTCATGACCACAATTTTTTTTGTGTGATCTAACCCTTAATTCACGGTTTTCAGATTTTTCCCCAAATGTCAGCTATAAGATCTACCTACCTGCCAAATTTCATGATTCTAGGTCAACGGGAAGTACCCTGTAGGTTTCTTGACAGACAGATAGACAACAAAGTGATCCTATAAGAGTTCCGTTTTTCCTTTTGAGGTACGGAACCCTAAAAATTAGTGATAGTTTCAGTGCTTTGAATTGCAATCTAACAACATTTAACCTTCGACGCGGGTGTTATCATAGGCTTTATCTGCCTGTATGTCTGTCTGTCTGTCTGTCCGTATCTGTCGATATGTATTTGCGAGATGATAATTCTTCTTCTTAATTGTTCACTCTTGAAAGAGTGGTCGTGGCTTTGAATATTTCACTGCTGCACGTGCGATCTCCTTCCAGCGAATTCTGTTGGTGGCATTACGTGCACAGTGCACACATGAAGACAGGCGTGTTCGTTGTAACCCAGGTGGGGAACGCCCATGTGGACGTGTGCCCTCCATCCACTCAACCTTTTACCACGAGGTGTTCGATGGTACCACTCTTCTTCGTAATGTACCCAAGGAAATTGAGGATTCTGAGATGATGACAATGGATGGTATAAGCTTTGAGGACGTTCGTTAGAACATAATAATTCAATGTGTAAAAGCTATAAATAATGGTAATAGCCCATTTTTCATCCCTTTTTACCAATACTAAAAAGAACAAGATGCAGATTCTCTAAATTTATTTTAGAGAGAGATATCAGAATCAACGCCAACCTAAACATTTTCACATCAAATCCAATATTTTTTTTTAACGCAAAAGTTTAATTCCTTTGTAAATTCGAGGCTCAAAAGCTAATAAAAGAAGTGGAGTTAATCTACCGACTCTTATCCCGTGTTAATAATAAAATTAGGGGCCATCGTTTATAATTCACCGAGGGTTCAAATTACCCCAGCACCTTGGGGCGTTTTGGTAATTTACTCGATTCAATAAACCTTTTGCAAGTAAGGTACGAGGAAAAAGTTTGGGCCAGAAAGTAGAAAGGGATTTCTTATTCAATTGTGAAAATTATTGCATTTTCTTTTACCTAATAGGTGTGTTATTTATGTCGATTTCTTTGTCGCAAAGGAAATATCAATTCAAGCTCGAAACCGTAGAGTGCATCAAGTTATTATAGCTTCAACAAAAACCGGCCAAGTGCGAGTCAGAGTCGCGCACTGAGTGTTCCGTACTATAATCATATTTTATCGACATTTTGCGCGATAAATCAAAAACTACTATGCCTAAAAATAAATAAAAATCTGTTTTAGAATGTACAAGTATAGCCCTTTTATATAATATCCTACTTGGTACAGTAATCTTACTTTGAAAGTTGAAAATAGTAATATTTGTTCATGAACACATTTAAATTTTTTTCTTGTGATGTAACCACAAATTCACAGTTTTCAGATTTTACCCCTCATGTCTGCTTAAGACCTACGATTCTAGGACAACGGGAAGTACACTATAGGTTTCTCATTATAGGTTTCTGACAGACAGACAGACAGACAGACGGACGGACTTCGTGCTAGTAGAATTAACTATAATAAAAACTAAACGGAAGTACGTAACACTAATACTTATAAAACTATATCTTTTTCAGGTAAGTAACCCCGCTGACGCAGTTCAAGGATTTATAACCCGGAGGTGTTAACATGTACATAGGTAAGTAACTATTGACGTGGCTGGAGGCTGGAGAGACGGTTTAAGTTGCCATTAAGTCACTCCATACATCACACCCCAGTGCCGTGTAGGACTTGTAGACACCGAATTATCTATCTATCTATAGGTATATATAAAGTTCAAAGTCCTGACTGACTGACTGACATAGATATCAACGCACAGCCTAAACCGCTGGTCCTAAAGATATGAAATTTGGAGGGTCTATTCTTTGTGAAGAGAAGGTATCCCCTAAGAAAGGATTTTTCCAAATTCCATCCCTAAGTGGGTTAAATAGGGGATGGAAGTTTGTATGAAAGTCGGTCATTTTTCAAGTTATTTGCATGAAAATTGGTACTTGGGTTTTCGGTCACAAATGAAGAAATACGTGTTTCAGGATTTTTGAAAATTCGCCCATAAGGGTGGTAAAATAGGGGATGTAAGTTTGTATGGGAAAGTTTTAATTATTGATATTATAATTGACTTGAAATTTGGAAAGTAGGTTTTTTCTTGAGGTTAGGTGTCAGCTAAGAAACGACTATGAGAAAATCCCCCCCTTAAGGGGTGAAATGGGGGTTTGAAGGTTATATGTGTTATTCAGTGCTGTTCAAAGTGCGTGTCCTGATGTTATAATGTTTGTTTCTGAAAAAACATGCCATTTGTTTCCTGTAGGCCACGCGAGCGTGTGTGTTTGTTCGTTGGTTTGTTGGTTTATTGGTTTGTTGGTTTGTCCTTCAATCACGTCGCAACGGTGCAACGGATCGACGTGATTTTTTGCATGGGTATAAATATAGACCTGGAAAGTGACATAGCCTACTTTTTATACCGGAAAATCAAAGAGTTCCCACGGGATTTTCAAAAAACATAATTCCACGCGGACAAAGTCGCGGGCATCAGTAGCTTTAGTTTTAAGTTCGCGTAAAAATTATCACCACTATATCATCATAGCGTATTTTTTTACCCACTTTGAATAAATGTTTTGAGGTTGACTTTACGGATCCCTAATAAAAAGCACCTACGTATAAATCGGCAGGTTATATTTCATATCTTTATAGATCTCCAATTTACTTGTACCCTACAAGGAGATTGGGGTTATTTATAAAGCGGGCAATCCATTAATCAAACCAACTCAATACCCAAGTTGTGATGAAGCGATCCATTGATGGATATCGGCTCAACCACGCTATTCACCCCGCATACTTGAGCGACATTATTTTTCCTCGGAATTAAATAATAAAGGAGCTAATTCACTTGTATTAGCGGGCAGAAATATCTGCAAATCTGGCTTAATGACGACATGCAACGCACTCGCGTTGTGACCGGTACTGTGTAGACGAAAACGGACGAGCTGCGGGGAAGCACATTCCAGCGAGGTGCGCAAATATTTCCGCTATATAGTAAATAGCATGTTTTTTTACACGACTGCCAAAAACAAAGGACGGCCCTGAAAACGTTAGTTTTTGTGAGTTTCTTTATTCAACCATAACTTTTAAATGCCTCAACTAGATTTATATAGTATCATTGGAATCCTTACATCATCTCGAGCGACTCAGGTAATTTAAAAAAATCGATTAAACTATTTTCAATAAATAAATTATTAATCTTGATCATTTCTGTAAATGTAAACCAATTCCTAAATATACGCCAACAATAAATAGTAATTTAGGCAGTGTTGCTGACACTTGTAACGGAATTTCTATTTTAGCGATAAGGCCGCCTATTGTACTTGCAAACATCTTTATTATATTTCTATTGTTTTGGTTTTGGTGTACAATAAAGAATACTTTACTTTACTTTAGCTACATTTTCTCGCTCAAGTACCATACAATCGCACACATTCGCACCACATCTTATGGTGATAAGTAGAAAACCCGAGGGTGAAGTTGTCCCTCCATTGGTTTTAATGAATCGATAAGCAATGATAAACGCTCCAAGCGTTTTATACAAACAGTTTACTTGCCAGTGTATAAGCGCCCTAACAAAAAGTTCGGAGTATTGAAGACATCATTTATATGACAAATTAATATTGATCACTATTATCTACAATAATTAAGAGTTGCGAAGTTACGATGTACTCAGACTAGTAATTAAACGACTTTTCGGAGTAGGGCTCTAGTCACAGTACACGACAGATGTGGAACTTCTAACAAAACGTCCTGGCGTCACTGATAGATAGGCTATGAAAAGATTCTTTGATTGATTTCACGTCACCTATATTTAACAGTCCATCGATTCAGGATTTAACCGAGAGTTCCCTCACTCTAGTTCACTCTGCTCTAGTCTCATCGCGTACGATAACGAGAAACTAGATTAAGCAGGTACGTAACTACGTAGTAGTACAGTACGCAGCCGGAAGTAATGTACATCGGCCTTTAGAATGATATGCCGGCTTTGTAGAGCGTTGTCTCTGTCACTCATACCTATATGACGTTTTGTCGGTCTCAAACACAGTGTTCAGTGTTCTACAAATTTGCTATCTCCTTCTAAAGTCCGATGTACATTACTTTCGGCCGCGTACTATACGTAGCACTGTCTCGGTCGTTAAGACCGACAAAACGTCATATAAGTATAGGTATAAATGACAGAGACAACGTATACTTACGCCGTGAAAGTATTTTGGTTGAAATTATTTCGCTGTACTCGCTAAAGCATTTTTATCACGAAAAGTATTTAATAAAACGCAAACGCAGTGCCAAAGTTAACAAACTATGTCACGTTGAATGCATGAACGAAATTCATTGCAAAATATTAAAATACTTCGCTTATTAGTTCGTTTGAAGCCTACTACGGACTGGCTGATGTGTGGAAAATAGGGTCTTGGACTGCAGTAGTAATAAAATGATGTGGTTTTTTGTATAGCGGTAGTTTATGGGGCTAGAATTAGTTATTAAAGAAAAAAAAATAGAAAAAAAACATTGCCATACACTTAGTGCCCGTGGCAACCCCTAGCCAGACACCCTAAAAGTCTAAAAGTTTAAGGGTGTCTGGCAGGGGGTTGCCATGATATACTAAGGCTGAGATCTATAGAGCGCACTTTGACTTTGCTCAGACGTCAGAGATATCTCTGTCTCGTTTTAACCCTGTCTTAAGTCTAAGCTAAGTCACAGTGCGCTCTATAGATCTCACCCTAAGTGTCTGGCAATTATTGTCGTGATTTCTAATACTATTCCGAAGAAAATTTATAAAAAATAAGACTTCATATACTTTGACATAAGATTTTTACCTGTTATCTCTCAAAGTCGCTATGATCCAAACAAACGTTCGTCCCAGTGTTGGGGACAACACGCAGAGAAACTCAGATTTTATAAAATAATGAAGGTCTGACACGCGCTGGCTCTTAGTCATTATGCATAAAGATAACAACACGTTCCATGCGAAAGATGAAAGATAAAAGAAAAACAACACAATTTGAGCGCGTGGCCCGCGAGCGACATGTCTCAGAGTATAGTCAGCTCGGAAATTAAATGTCAATTTGATGACATGCGAGCTTTGGGTCCCTCCGAGACCCATCACCCATGTCACGTACTTTAGCGGGAATAACTATAGTCGACGCATTTTAAACTGAGTCGTCGAGTTATCTGTCTGTTTCTCTTGCACTTACCTACGACCTGTAAGTGCGAGCGAAACAGACAGATAACTCGACGACTCAGTTTAAAATGCGTCGACTATAGTCACTGGGCTACCACCGTTACCGTACCTTAACCACTAGGCCCTAGTGGTTAAGACGTCGGGTAAGAGTTTTCAGGGAGTCCAGGATTCAATCTAGACACGCACCTCTTCGAAGCTTAAACATCATTTGCTAATAACGATGAAGGAAACTTCGTGAGGAAACTTGCACGCGTGAAAGTTCTCCATAATGTTCTGAAAGGTGTGTGGAGATGCCAATCTGCACTTTGTTAGCATGGACTATGGTACAAACCCTTCTGATCTTGAGAGGATACCCGTGCTCTGTAGTGAGCCAGTGATGGGTTGATGATGATGATTATAGATAAAGATAACATAATGCAAATAATACAAGAAAAGCAACACAATTTGAGCGCGTGGCGAGCGACATGTCTCAGAGTATAGTCAGCTCGGAAATTAAATGTCAATTTGATGACATGCGAGCTTTGGGTCCCTACGAGACCCATCACCCATGTCACGTACTTTAACGGGAATAACTTAGGTACTTATTATTAATCTTCTCAATCTAAATGTATAAAAGGAATAGGTGACTGACTGACTGAGTGATCTATCAACGCACAGCTCTTCGTCCCAACGACTTCGTCCCCTTGGGGTTTGAATTTTCTAAAATCCTTTCTTAGCGGATGTCTACGTCATATAGCTATCTGCATGCCCCGCCCGATCTATCCAGTAGTTTGAGCTGTGCGTTGATAGATCAGTCAGTCAGTCTGTCACCTTTTCCTTTTATACCTACTATACTAGCTGATGCCTGCGACTTCGTCCGCGTGGAATTAGGTTAGTAAAAATCCCGTGGGAACTCTTTGATTGTTCGGAATAAAAAGTAGCATATTATGTCACTCTTCAGGTCCTTATCTATACCCATGCAAAAAATCACGTCAATCCGTTGCACCGTTGTGACGTGATTGAAGGACAAACCAACAAACAAACACACTTTCGCATTTATAATAAGGGTACTGATTTAGATTGTAATTTGTAAGTAAACTCTGTTCTCCTGTAACTTGGAGCACGGGGTAAGTAGGTCTGGTACCTGTCACATTATCCACGAGTTGACGTCACACATTTTATTAGGTAGGTGTTGCGTTTGTTTCACTTGTCGGCGTTCGCAACCCGAAGGGTGCCAACGGGACCCTAATACTAAGTCTCAGCTATCCGTTCGTCTGTCTGTCTATCTGGCTGTCAGCGGGGTGTATCCAATAAACTGTAATAGGTAGAGAGTTGAAATTTTCACAGTGTAATGTTTCTATTGCCGCAATAACAACAAACAATAAACATTTCAAAATGGCCACCATGAAAATTAAACAAATTAAGAAGAGTTATTGCTAAATTTTGGTTGGTTATCCTAACTTTTATTAATAGAGATCGCGAGCAAACGAGCAGGCGGGTCACCTGATGTTAAGTGATTACCGCCACGCATGGACATTTGCAGCACCAGAGGAACTGCTGATGCGTTGCCGGCCTTTCAGGATTATTTTGGTCCGCACCTTGAATAACCCCATGTTATTCGCATATCAATTTCATATCAAATAATGTGCTGGAATGGGGACCTCGCACCGGAAGACGCAGCGTTGGAAGACCCCCACTAGGTGGACGGACGACATCAAACGAATCACAGGGAGCCGCTGGATTCAGGCGGCGCAAGACCGTGGCGTGTGGAAGTCCCTACAAGAGACCTACATTTATGTCCAGCAGTGGACGTCTATCGGTTGATGATGATGACGATGTATCAATTTCAAACCGTGGAAACGGTTTTGTTGACACAATAGATACTTGTTCAGTGAAAAGCGATAACAATTTCAAAATGTTTATTCACAAGACAAGCGTCGACATTGTGGGGTGCCGTTCGCTCTGTTTATTTATCTTCTACCTACGAAGTTAACTGGGTTACACCAGTTTACCACTTTGACCCGTGAGCCGAGAGGTCGTACCTAGCAAATTAAGTCTGCATGTCTGCTAGCTTTTCATAGACCATCCGTTTAACGGATTTTGACAACATTTGATACAGAGGTAGCTTTCACCTTGGGAAAAGACAATAGCTACTTTCTATCCCGGAAAAACAAAAAGTGCTCAAAGGACTTTTAAAAACCTAAATTCATTAATACCTACCTGTGGAGTGTAATCTTATTATGTGTCGCCCCTAACATAAAACCAATACGCCATGGGCTTTACATTAATAATAATTAATTGTAATTGAATTAATTTTATCTCAACTCACTTATTCGCATATTAATTTATTTAAAAGTGTAAGTATCAATTTCAAACTGTGAAAACGGCTTTTTTAACACAATACTTGTTCAGTGAAAAGCGATTTCACATGACAAGGTCTGTTTATTTATCTTGTACCTACGAAATTAACTGGGTTACATCAGTTTACCACTTTGACCCGTGAGCCGAGAGATCGTACAGGTAGCAGATTAATGTTTTGTACAATATGATAATGCTATTTTTTTTAAAGTTGTGTAGCTATTCTATTTTCAAATAATCGGTATTAAGGAATATTTAGATGTAAAACTTATCACTGAAATTTTATATTTACAAAAAAAAACGCTGTCCAAATGGTCATTTATGGGCATTGTGCCCAATACACTGGCGCTATTACCTCGCTGAATGGCAAGGCTTTAATCGTTGAGAGAAATAAGCACCAGCTCTTGGGTAACAGACGCGTTGGTAAATTTTTGGGACACAACGTTTATAAAAGCTTTCGTCTCCGAAAGTTTTTTTTAATTCCATTACAAGTTCACTGCGATTTGATAATACGGTGGTTAGTTTTTAAAAATTCCCATTTTTTTAGCGATAACTCAATTTTTTTCTAATCAACAGCAGAAGTTCCATAAAAATCTCTGGATCCAACTCCTTAATCCTGATGCTGCAGGCAAGGGCGGATCCAGCTTTGGTGCCAGGGGGGGGTCACATAGTCGTGGTCAAGTCACAACATCTCGACCTCTTGCGACAGGTCGAGTTGGTAATCGGGGTATGACGAGCGGGGGTTGGGGGGGGGACGCCCCGCACACCCGCACGCAGGGCCGTCTTTAACCTATTGGAGGCCCTGGGCACATTAGAATAACGGGGCCCCTATGATCTTGACAGAGTAGGTACTATTTTCTTGGAATAGGCAAAGAAAGCAGATAAGTCACGTTCAAGACGCGAAATAAATGCGAATGTTTCTATCTATCTGTTACCTTTTCAAAGTCCATATTCTAAATCAAAATTTGGTACTATTCACAGATAGTTTACACTCGGAAACGGCTTTTTATCCCGGAAAATTAAAGGGTTCTCACGGAAATTTTAAAAAACTAAATCTATGTGGACGAAGTTGCGGGCATTAACCAATATAAAGTAAAAGCGCGAGCGAAGCGAGCGCGAAATTTTTCATATATTTACGAAAAAATCATAAGGTAGCTACTAATGTTATAAATGAGAAAGCGTGTCTATCTACTTATCTGTTACCATTTGACGGTCTATCTTTTTGACCAGGTACTACACAGAGAAAGCTTTCATCCCGGAAACCTGCATACACTTTTTATGCGGAAAATCAAAGAGTTCCTACGGTTTTTTGAAAACCTAAATCAATGCGGACAAGGTTGCGGGCGGGCAACAACTAATACAGAGCAAAAGCGCGAGCGAAGCGAGCGCGAAATTTTCTGTCTGTCTATCATCTTGTTAGGTACTTTTTCACGGCCAAATGTAGGTAGGTAGGTACTACTCAGTGATAGCTTGCATCTCGGAAGGGATTTTTAATCGAAGTGAACCGTACGTGCGAGCGAAGCGAGCGCAAAATTTATGACATTATTTACAAAAAAGAAAAGATAAATGTCAGAAATATTGTATTACGATATAGATAAATGCCAAAAATTTTGTACTGAAAACTATAAAGTCATCTGTTGTATAAAGAATAGTTCTATTATCTTTAGGGGTCCCCAGATGCAACGAGCGCTTGGATAATAAAAACTTTACTATAAATAATAAACGTAAAGGACCAATCCGACCAATACATTATAGGTACATATTATTTTTTACTTTTAGAGGTTTTTACTGTCGGGAATTTTTTAAAAAGTGTGAAAAAGAATGAAATATTCTATCATTTGCGTAAAGGCAATAAAGATCGGATATAAGACTATTTAACAATCTCTACGGTCCTTTGTTTGAGATGGCTTTTTTGACCGTTGATTTTATCGAAATAAATATGTTTTTGGGTATTAAAATATCGGTTGGTCTGTTATAGTTTGGTGATCTGGCAGGGACTACTGGGCCCCAATCGATCGTGGGCCCTGGGCAAGTGCCGTGTGATGTTCTTCAATAATTGAAGAACGACACACGAAATGTGACATCTCGATGAAAGGTAGCGGTGGCGCGGTAAAATTCAAATTTTGGATGCGTTTGTTTGCAAGAACATAATGTTTTTGCCATCATACAAAATATTATATTAAATTGATTAAGTATTGAAGGAACTTACATAAAATCTAGGTATATAAAAAAACATTATGTTTAACAATTTTAATTAGTGGTCCACCTAGGTCCTGGACGCAGCCCAGGGGGGGGTCATGACCCCCGTGACCCCCCCCTTGGATCCGCCCTTGGCTGCAGGGTTACTGTCCGCCTACATTATCAAGATTCAGGAAGTGTTTATAGTGAAATAATAATGTAGGTACCAAGCAACGATTTCATGCTTGGACTCCAAGTCCCAACTGTTTAACCCTGATGATGCAGGGTACAGCACTCCTAAAATATAGTGGTTTAGGAACTGCGGATGGTGCAATATTATTTTAGGTACCAAGTAAAGACTACATCATTGAAATCTAGTCTTCTAAATATGTATATAAAAGGAAAAGGTGACTGACTGACTGACTGACTGACTGATCTATAAACGCACAGCTCAAACTATTGGACGGATCGGGCTGAAATTTGGCATGCAGATAGCTATTATAACGTAGGCATCCGCTAAGAAAGGATTTTTAAAAATTCAACCCCTAAGGAGGTGAAATAGGGGTTTGAAGTTTGTGTAGTTGACGCGGACGAAATCGCGAGCATAAGCTAGTATAATATAAGCTTAAGATAGAATTCTGCAGTTTCTCATCACAGTACTACTCCAATTTACATCCGATCAACCGGAACTAGATTCTGAGCAAACTTTAATTTTCCCTCTATCATTTAACTTATTCCCAAGAGGACTGGGGACTGAGGAGGCAATCTGAGACTTTCCCGGGGAGAAGCACTTTTATTACAAATCCCAATCTTCCCTTGTGAAACTTAAAACTTTTCTAAACGATTGTATTTTCTCTACATTTATTTAATCGTAATATAATTAAAATGTTTTTGGATCTTTTATACCTACGACAGCCCAAAAAAAAATCAAGTAGGTACTGATAATAGATTCATAGAAGACTATAGATATTTTTGTAGAGATATAGATGTTTTAATAATTATTATACTAATTTAGTTCAGTGGAGGTAGTAGGTAATGATGATAGAAACGCAATTACTAGTAGATCCCAAAAGCAGCCTATTTTTCTTTGTCATGCCACATCAAAGGCACAAAGACATAGGAGATGAGCTTTATGGTATGGAATAAAATTCCGTCTCCACTAAATGCGCCGCGACCCAATTTTCCACATTCCATGGAATTGTTCCACATTCCTAAATGGAATTAAGCTGCAATATGCATTGTTACAGCAGGTCGGTACAAGCACAAAGCTTCGCTGAGATTCACGACATTGTAACTTTTTTAAAATGGTTTTGTAAATTATATTTTATTAGCAAACAAACTAGGGATTGGCCATACTAGGGTTGCCAACCGTACTCTAAAACAGAGTATTGTTCTCTATATCATGTAAATGTACTCTATAATCTATAACACTAATTCTTCTTCTCAATCGTTCACTCTTGACAGAGTGGTCGTGGCTATGAATTCTTCACTGCTGCTCGTGCGATCTCCCTCCAGCGACTTCTGTTGGTGGCATTATGTGCACACACGGAGACAGGCGTGTTTGTTGCTGATCTGATTCTTCTTCTTGGGGAACGCCCACGTGGACGTGTGCCCTCCACTCGACCTTGTACCACGAGATTTTCGATGGTACCACTCTTCCTTGTGATGTGCCCAAAGAACTTGAGGATTCGCAATTGTACTAGTAGAACTACTCTTTTTTACACAATTTGTGCGAATTGAGATTTTACACACATTTGAAAGCATTAAGATGGAGATCTCTCAGACATGTAAGTTTCCTTACGACGTTTTCCTTCTTTGTTAAAGCAAATTACTTAAAATGCACATAACTTCAAAAGAAGGCACGTGCCTGGAATTGAACCCCAATCCCTTTCAATAGGAGGCTGAAGTCTTAACCACTAGACTATGAAGTCTAAACCTACACAGGAATGTATTTATTAGTTCCATCTTCAATTGCATTAGCATACGAGCATATCGGTGGGAAGCATATGCGCATACAAATCATGCTCGTTTCTGAATGTAATCGAAAAACGCTGAAGCGAAGCACACCACTTCATCAAATCCAGTTCGAACTAGCTTTTACTGGTTTGAGGCGGTTCGAACCAGTTTCATCTGGATTTTATTGCTTGCTACACTTTGATGTGAAGGAAATTGGTTCAACCGTGAGGTTCAATTTGATTTGAGTAAATTGGAAGCTTTTCGTCATCATGTGCATTCTAAAACAGATTTTTATTTATTTTTATGTATCATAGTTTCTGAATTATCGTGTAAAACGTCGAAAAAATACGACTGTAGTACGGAAGCCTCATTGCGCGAGCCTGACTCGCACTTGGCCGGTTTTTTTTGTTTAACCTTTTTTCATATTTCATCACAAGTAAGTAAAAGAAAATATGTTTACATGTAGAAAAAACTTATCACTAAAAATTTTATATTTACAAAAAATATACGCCGTCCAAATGGTCATTTATGGGCATCGTGCCCAAAACACTGACGCTATTACCTCGCTACTACTAAAATGTATACATTTGCCTCCATAATAAATACAATAAGTAATTTAGTCATGTAGATACCCCAAACACCCTGAAGTCTAAAGACGAAAGTAGTGACGTGATGAGGAACAATATCATTCATATTAAGATATTCGTATACAGGCTGGTGGACTGGTAGTACGTATACGACTGCGAGATGTATATTCGAGGGAACTTCATACATATTATTTGATATTGCAACTAGTTTACCGAGAGATGGGAAATTCATACATTGATTCATATTGCAGTGCCTTAGACGGGTCAATTTACTATTATAGGTAGGTTTACAATTTACTATATTTTTAATAATAACTTGAACACATTTAAAAAACATATTTATCAACATTTTGCATCTTGTCCACTTTAAGTATATTTTTCATAGTTAATTTTCTTGTACGCTAGTTAACTCATTTTTCTACCATTCGAATATTTATAACTATTTAGTTAGGTACCTACCTAAACAAAAGTTGAAAATACTAATTATTTATTTGTTCATGAACAATCACAAAAAACAAATTTTTTTGTGATGCGACCACAAATTCACGGTTTTCGGATTTTTCCCCTTACGTGTGCTATAAGACCTACCTACCCAGGTCAACGGGAAATACCCTATAGGTTTCTTGACAGACAGACAGATAACAAAGTGATTCTATAAGGGTTACGTTTTTCTTTTTGAGGTACGGAACCCTAAAAAAGAGAGAAAGAAACTAGTGTGAATTCTTTTTAGTTGCAAACCGACATAAAAATTATAGAGTCAATAAACAAAGAGTAAAGAGAATCAAAGTAGAAAAGCGAGAGAGCTCGTCCAGGCGCATTACCCCGAAACAACAAAACTGCAGATCATTTAGCCCCGAACCTTTGCCGCAAAACCACTTGCCCGAGCGGTGTTTATTTCACGCTAAGTTTGCCATTTATCCTCATTTTCACGGAGTAATTTTCTTTTCTAGATTTTATACACTATAGCAAACTTGTCTGTTGATTCCCGTAAACATTTTGTTTTTCAGGGATAATAAGCCTTCTGCAGGAGATAGCTCTTGACCGCGATATCACTTGGTGGTAAGTGTCAAGTGATGATGCACTCTAAGATGGATGCGGGTTGACGTGGAAGGAGTATGGCAGTTTAATTAAAATAGGTAGCAGACGCCGGACTGAAATAGAGTCAATAAACAAAGAAAGAAGAAAATAATCAAAGTAAGCGAGAGAGCTCGTCCAAGCGTGTCACATTACCCCGAAACAACAAAACTGCAGATCATTTAGCCCCCAACCTTTGCCCCAAAACCACTTGCCCGAGCGGTGTTTATTTCACGCTAAGTTTGCCATTTCTCCTCATTTCCACGGAGTAAGTAGTTTTATTTTCCTAATTTTTCAAAGATGATATGTATTAGGTACGTGCGAATTTGTCTGTGATAATTACGTTTTACACACACTCTCACATACACACACACACACGCGCGCGCGCACTCACTCACACGCGCGCACTCACGCACGCACGCACATCATCATCATCATCATAATCCACACATCGCCGGCTCACTACAGAGCACGGGTCTTCTCGCAGAGTGAAAAGGGCTTTGGCCAAATGTCAGCTATAAGATCCAAATTTCATGATTCTAGGTCAACGGGAAGTACCCTGTAGGTTTCTTGACAGACAGACGGACAGACAGACAGACAGACAGACAACAAAGTGATCCTATAAGGGTTCCGTTTTTCCTTTTGAGGTACGGAACCCTAAAAAGTAAAAAAATCTTGTACTATAGCACGGAACCCTGCGTATGCGAGTCCGACTCGCACTTGACTGATTTTATTTAATTATGATTTGCAGTCATGATATCTGGGGACGCCTACGTTTTAATTATCGTCTACGCGGGAACCAGTCATCCGATATTTATTTTCAACAAATTGATTACATGATTAATTAATAATTTTTTAACTAACCAAAAATGTAAAAGTGTATTCGTTAATCGCAGGGGTTGCTGTGTAAAATACTTTGATACCCTAGACTAGCCTACTGTTCGAGGGGGTGAGGGGTTCGATTCCGGGCACGCGCTTCTAGCTAGGTACTACAGGTACATTAACGATGAAGGAAAACATCAAAAGGAAACCTGAATACTAGTGTGTCAAAAGTGTGTGTACTGTGAAGTCTGCCAATCCGAACTTGGCCAGCGTGGTGGACTATGACCTAAACTCTTATTCTGACTGGCAATCCGTGCTCGTAGATAATTACGTCACAATTAAAGTCCAACGAACAGGATTGGTATTGTTTTAATTTTAAACAAATTTTCAATTAAAATTTAAAAAATATACCATTTTGAACGTGTTTTTAATCCTGTTTTAAACATTATGGTTTTTTTGCTGTTTTTTTTTTCCGACCCTGCCATGCAACGGGTGGCATTAATTGAAATTGCGACCTTTCGGATTTCAATCCGCCCTCTCAACCGTTGAGATGAGGCTCTAAAGAGCTTTTATAAAAAAAACCGGCCAAGTGCGAGTCAAGCTCGCGCAACGAGAGTTCCGTACTACAGTCGTATTTTTTCGACATTTTGCACGATAATTCGAAAACTATGATGCATAAAAATAAATAAAAATCTGTTTTAGAATGCACAGGTGAAGACCTTTCATATGATAGATACCCCACTTGATATAGTTATCATACTTCGTTGAAAATACTAATTATTAGTTCATGACCACAATTTTTTTGTGTGATGTAACCACAAATTCACGGTTTTCAGATTTTTCCCCGAATGTCTGCTATAAGGCCTACCTAGCTGTAAAATTTCATGATTCTAGATCAACGGGAAGTACCCTGTAGGTTTTTTGACATACCGATAGACAGACACAGACAGACAACAAAGTGATCCTATGGTATATATGATCCAACAAAGGGTTCCGTTATTCCTTTTGATGTACGGAACCCTAAAAATACCGAGTTTAACTAATTTTTTCGAATTGTGTGAGATACATTTGTTGAGCATAAAAATGCTGAAACGTTGTGTTCAGGGAGTGCTAATGGATTTCCGATGTCCTCCATTACTGGAGTGAGTTTAACTCAGTGCGGACTCTCGGTTTATCTGTTCTGATAGCTACTGGCGTTTTAGGGTTCCGCAGTAAAACAGGGAACTCTATACAATGAACCAAAAGCTTAATTTGCTATAATCCGCTGAAAAAGGTCGAATCTGTATGGTGCAACATGCAGCATGCGACATGCACCGCCCGCCCTCCCACTGCTAAGAATGCAGGAAAAAGCACCTACCAGGCAAGCAGCTATCAGATTCGACCTGTTTCAGCGGATTATAGCAAACTAGATGATGCCCGCGACTTCGTCCGCGTGGATTTAGGTTTTTAAAAATCCTGTGGGAACTCTTTAATTTTCCGGGATCAAAAGTAGCCTATGTCCTTCTCCGGGATGCAAGCTATCTCTATACCAAATTTCATCAAAATCGAGCAAACGGATGGGCCGTGAAAAGCTAGAAGACAGACAGACGGACAGACAGACAGACACTCTTTCGCATTTATAATAGTATTTCGTTAAACTGTGATGTTAGTATGGATAGTATCTACTTACTTGCAGCTTTGGGCTATTAAGCAAGAAGAAGAAATAAATTCCATACGAGTTGACTGGGTCGTGACGTGTTAAATGGACCGTAGCGCCGATACGGGCAAAGATGTCCTTACTTCCTTGTATTAAATCCTATGTTATGAGTTAGGGGCAAGAGTAATGGGACTTATTGTAACAACTTGCTTATGCTCGCGACTTTATCCGCGTGGACTACAAAAATTTCAAACTCCTATTTCACCCCCTTAGGAGTTAAATTTACAAAAATCCTTTCTTATCGAATTGCCTACGTCATAGTAGCTATCTGCATGCCAAATTTCAGCCCGATCCGTCCAGTAGTTTGAGCTGTGCGTTCATAGATCAGTCAGTCACCTTTTCGTTTTATACGTTTAGATTCCTATAAAGAAGCAACATTAAACTTGGCAGTGGGTTTTATTGGAATTATTCTCGATTTAAACATAATCACGGAACAATACTGCCGGGAATCAAACGGCAGTCGCTCAGTAATTCACCCAGGGTAGGAAGGGATTCGGGATCGTTCCCCGGGGCGGCGTCAATTCGATCACCTGCTGAACTGTGGGTAGGTGCCCGGGGATATAGGACCACTTGATGTGACATTTCTAACGCTTTGTAGAGTTACTGGTAACAATGCCCGGTAAGATGCCGTGTAGAAACCAAAGGGTTTATTAAAAACTGCCATACCCCTTCCAGGTTAGCCCGCTTCCATCTTAGAAATTACCACCAGACCAGTCAAGGGATTGTATCTGAATAAAAAAAAGCAAAACTAAGTAAATAAAGATTTTAAAATAACCTGGTCTGCTCTCCCTTTCAAACCAGCACGCAGTTGCAACAATGGCGTATTAGCAGCATTGTTCCTGACTCCACTAGGATTACTTTATACCATTGTCTCTGACTGGCTGAACTTTATTCCCACGGATTTAGGTCACTGCTACGCCAACGCAAACTTTAATTAAAGCTCTTAGGGGTTGAATTTTCAAAAATCCGTTCTTAGCGGAAGCCTATATCATAATATATATCCATACTTCCATACTAATATTATAAATGCGAAAGTGTGTCTGTCTGTCTGTCTGTCTGCTAGCTTTTCACGGCCTAACCGTTCAACCGATTTTGATGAAATTTAGTACAGAGTTAGCTTCTATCCCGGGGAAGGACATAGGCTACTTTTTATCCCGGAAAAATAAAGAGTTCCCACGGGATTTTAAAAAACCTAAATCCACGCGGACGAAGTCGCGGGCATCATCTAGTCTTTTTATAAAATAACGAAGGTCTGGCACGCGCTGGCTCTCTTTCGCAGACCAACTACACACTTGCTTCTCGTTGTTCACTAACTCGTTTCTAATGATTTTAGGCTTATTTCGTCGAACGACATATTATTCTAGTTTTTAACAGACTTCTTAGTTCAACTCATTTCTCGCTAATCGTAGGCGGTGGGACAAGCGCCTTAGGCAGGAGCTTTTAGACAGATTTTAGTCACCGTCTGTAAGAATGGATGAAAATATAAATTTTTATATTTATTTTTATTATTATAATATTTTTTCCATATTGTAATTTTTTTTATTTATTTAAAAAAAAAAAAAAATTACAATAGCATTGTAGTTGCAGCTTACATATCCAGTCTTTTACTACAACTACAATACAAGAACACTACGTTAATGTAGGAAACGGTATTTAGGTCATTGCTACGCTAGCGCACGTTGCTAATGGATATGGGCTACTTTTTACGCATTTTTGATGTTACCGGAAATGTATGAAACGTAGGAGTTATATACGACTAGCTGATGACCGCAACTTCGTCCACGTGGAATTAGGTTTTTAAAAATCCCTTGGGAACTCTTGCGTTAAAACCAGCAAACCAATAAACAATCAAACTTTCGCATTTATAATAATGGATAATGAAATAATTGAATTTTTGCACATGTATTCATTATTCAGTAGGTGCCTACTTATTAAAAGGTGTTATCCTGGGCACGATCGAATTGTCAAATTGGGCATCGTAAATTTAAGTTATATTTTAAGTTTGTAATGAAAATATTACAATAAAAGTTAATGCTAGCCTTAGCCTTAGTTTGTACAAAATATCAGTAGATAGGTATTGGTATGTATGTTGTTTGTGAAGAGTGAATTTACCTGTGGCTCTACCGCGGTTGTTTGACAGCTACAATGTCACGATCGCAATTATCTCTGATTGGTTAATGCTCGCTTACTATTGGCCACAATGCATTGTTGCAACAAGAATCGCACAAATTCAGCCAATCAGAACAATTGAGATTGTAATAATGATTGATGCAGGTTTTAGACAATCGCCCAACTGGTTTACTTATGTCGGAAACAGGAGCGAAAAACTATAGTTTTTCGCTACTGTTTCCAATTCACAATGTTGACAATTCGATCGTGCCCAGGATAAAACATTTTAATAAGTAGGCACCTACTGAATAATGAATACATGTGCAAAAATTCAATCATTTCACTATCCATTATTATAATTATGCTGGTTTTAACGCGACGGAATTAACGTGATTATTGTTAACGACCTGGAGAATGACATAGGCTACTTTTTATCCCGGAAAATCAAATAGATCCCATGGGATTTTTTAAAAATGTAGGTAAATCACACGGAACAAGTCGCGGGTATCACATTTTCCTTTAACTGGATTCGTAGTCTGTGCGAAAATTGCAATTTGTTTAAAAGACCCGCGCGTCGTTTCGTAGCTTTACCCCATTACACTTAACGCGATCTGTTTTGAGTTGCAAAAATAATAAAGAAAGCTTTTTCAAGGAAATGTGACGAGTTCATAAATTGACTTTGGAAATGAGTTTTGATTTAATTCTGTGAAATGCGAGGTAAAGTATATTAGAAAATAAAATATTATGCTTGAAATAAAATCTTAGAAAGGGGTGGGTAAGTATTTCAGATGATTTTAGAAAGGTAGGAAATTCGGCATTCAAAATGTAGAGTAGATTGTATCTACTTACATTTTAATATGAATTACTTAAAAATAAATAATCTAACTAACTAAAGTATTGGTAAAATGTATACGTAAATCCATACTAATATTATAAATGCGAAAGTCTGTTTGTCTGTCTGCTAGCCTTTCACGGCCCATCCGTTCAACCGATTTTGAAGAAATTTTACACAGAGATAGCTTGCATCCCGGGGACGGATATAGGCTACTTTTAATCCCGGAAAATCAAAGAGTTCCCACGGGATTTTCAAAAAACCTATATCCACGTGGATGTATAGTATAATACCTATAATTATTCGCAATAACTGAAGTAATGTAGATCTGATTAAAAATAATACTACAAAGGACAAAAATTCAAAAGAAAATGGAGGCCGTAACGCAAGATAAGCTATGCGTCTCCATTTTCTTTTGGACTCTACATTAGGATACGAAAATAAAACCTTTAACCCAAAGAAAGTGGAAAAATATTTCGCAACCCTGAATAATGATTAAAATATTCCGTCGCAAAAATCTTGTTATTGTTCGCCAGCCGAACCAACAAATTCATTTATCATGATTTCAACGGGAACTGTTGGTAAGTATTACAATTAGGTGCCTATCATAAAAAGCCCAGACATTTGTAAAAACAATGTTGGCATTTAAGCGGCTTCTGAATTGAAATGGAAAAGAATGGAAAGAAACGAAATGACAGGTATAAATAGTACGAGACAGGTTGAGATGGCAGATCGTCATCCTAAGCTGTGGTCCGAGCCTCACAGGAGGCGCCCTTAGGAGGACGTTGCCCCCCGACCTCTTGAATTATTTCTTCGAGCCCTAGGGCTCACCTCCAGGCGGAGCTTCGCGCTCGCCAACCTCCCCGGTGACGCTGTAGCGGCCAGTAGGGCCTACGCAGCATAGTCAATCCGAAACAACAACAAAAATGAGATGGCAGTCGGGGTATGAGGCGGGGGGACTTTCTGCACACCCGCACTTAATCCGGACCTTCCTACCTACCAATAGGACAGCGAGAAGTACCCTATATGTTTTGTTGATAGGCACGACGGATAGACGGACAGACAGACAACTAAGTGATCCCCAAGGGGTTCCTTTTTCCTTTTGAGGTACGGAACCCTAAAAATCTGACAGCTTCTCATCTCTTTAAAAGAGAAATCATATTTTCTAAATTGGCCCAGTTTTGGGGATTCTGAAAATTTCAGAATCCCCAAAACTGGGCCAATTTAGAAAATGTGATTTCCCAAATTGCTCCAACGAGGAATCGTACCCGTGGACCTTTTTATAAAACAATCTACCGTCGATAATCTTGTCGATTGTATGTAATAATCGCATTGCCGACCGTCCGTCCGTCCGTAATACCTTCTTACAGCCTTTCCCGCCTAATCCAATTCCCTAACATGGAATACTAAAGGCATATGCATAACGGAAGCCTTTCAAGTTCTTTATTGAGCAAACTAAACATGTACGTTCTGCCAACTCTCACATATAGTGCTCAGAGTTGGTCCTCAAAAGTCCAAGCTCAAGGTTTGCAAAAGAGCCATGGAACGCACTATAAAACTAGCAGATCGCATAAGGAATTCTGCTGTCACGAAATTAAAATAATGGCGACGGCCGCGGCAGTCCGTGCGTGCAACGCGATTATGTCGCAGTGCGATTATATTGGAGGTAGGTAGTAGCTACCTACCAAGCAAATACTTTTTGAACTCGAGGATCCAACTCCTCAGCCTTGATGCTGTAAGGAATTGCATTCTTAAATCTTGGTGATACCATGGGATTTTTAAAGAATCATGCGTTTAAATGTTTTTACGAAATTCGATACGGAGATATCTTGCATCACGGGGACGGGCTACTACGGATGGGTTACTTTTGGTCCTGGAAAATCAAAAGTTCCCACGGGATCTTTAAAAACCTAAATCCACGCAGGCGAAGCCGCGGGGATCAGCTTGTTAATATGATAAATGCGAAAGCGTGTCTGGCTGCTATCTTTTTATTTTTTATTTTATTTTGTTTATTTGAAAGTAATCAACAGCGTAAATACACAATTATTATTTAAATTTAAATCTAGGTATAACAGAAGGCCAAAAGAGATTACTTAAAATTATAATTAAAACTATTTTAACAGAATAGATTTAGAATAAATGTAGGTAAATACAATAATAAAATTACAACAGTGTGTGTATGCTTGTGTGTGTGTGTGTGTGTGTGTGTGTGTGTGTGTGTGTGTGTGTGTGTGTGTGTGTGTGTGTGTGTGTGTGTGTGTGTGTGTGTATGTGACGGCCGGCCCAACCACAGTTCAACCAATTTTGACGAGTACAGAGTCAGCTTACATCCCAGGGAAGGCTACATTTTAAAGAGTTCCTACGGGATTTTTAAAAAACCTAAACCACGCGGACGAAGTCGCGGGCATCATCTAGTAAATCATAAAAATAAAATAGTTTTAAATATAAAAGAGCAGTATTGTGAACGCGGCCTAAGGCAGTAAGTCCCTGCAATAACTGAAGACATTCAACACACGTCGGGGACTTGGATACACTACAGTTTGATCGCTACAGCTTTTATGGTATCGTTGTAGCTTTCAGCTCGTTGGTGTAGTGGTAACCACTATGGTCATTTGGAAAGGTCATGTTTCGATTTCCAGGTAGAAAAATTTGGGCAGTTTGATCATTACCACGATCATTTGATTATTATCACCATGATAATTTGATGATGATCACAGTCTTAGATAGATAGATAGATAGATAGATAGATAGATAGATAGATAGACAGAAATACTTTATAGCACACAAAAAATATTACATAACTATTACAGAAACTAAAACTAAAAAAAAAAAAAAAAAATTGTATGCAAAGGCGGCCTTATTGCTCACAGCAATCTCTACCAGGCAATCTCTATAAGGCTCTCGTTTAGGTTTTAGTCTTAGACCGTAGTCTGACCAAGTGTAGTTTTTTTAAAGAATATTAGCCATGTTAAATGACTAAAATTTCCCTTTCCTCTCCAACTAAGCGTCAGGCTAGTGCTAGGAGTAGGTACGACAATAGTGCAACGGGCGGGGTTTGAACCGTCGACCTTTCGGTTTTCAGTCCACTCCTTTACCGGTTGAGCTATTGAGGCTCTAATTTGGCACACTTTACACGCGTGTGTAACACACATGTGTAAAGTGTGTAATATTTACACACATCACAGGCTATCTTGGCGCGTGGCGAAAATCGGAACTAACGTAGCCGAACTGTCATCATCAAGATCAACATTTCGCCGGCTCACTACAGAGCACGGGTCTCCTCTCCGAATGAGAAGGGTTTGGCCATAGTCCAGTACGCTGGCCAAGTGCGTGTATCGTGTGTAGTGGGTGTACGCTGGCTCGTGCGAAACCGGGGCGGTTGAACTATTCACTATATAAGGACCTTTATCCATTTTAACAAAATTCCTCCAAATGGTAATAAATGGAGGATACCGCATTGCATTCCCGACATTTTGCTTCCATATTGGAAGAGGATGTGGAATTATAGCGAAAATCCTCACGACATTTCTCCAATAGAATTCCTACTCTGCTCCAGTATTTTTAGGGTGCAAATTCGTTCAATAGTGCTGTTGTCCCCGAGGGTAGTAGATGTGTGTAATATTAAAAACCCTTTCAAGGACGCGGAATATTCTGGAAAAGCTTGTTGAAAATTTGTTATTGGCTTTTATGGTTTCTTTAGAAATATAATCCTATCGGAATCTGTACTTACCATCGATGGTACTTACCTTCAAACGGTTTGATTGATATGTAAGCTACATTGGCCTTTGCTTAGTACTTATTTAATTTAAATAAAAAAGATGATTGTTTTGAAGACCCGGCTGAGTTTGTTGTGGGCTCTTGTCAGACCCGGCGCCTTTGGAACCCTCGTAGCTTCAGTTTTAAGTACGTATTATTATCACCATTAGGTATATCATATCATCTTACAAATAAAAGAGTTTGAGTTTGCAATAGTCAAATTATGTGAAGTAAAAGAAGAAAGAAAGAATTTATTAGATCAAAATGCTAGAATCCAGAGATTTAATATGAATTATTTAAAAAAAACATATCAGCAAAAGGGGCTGTTGAAGAACCTTTTTGGAATGTTGGTGGGAGAAGGAGAAAAGAACATGGCGGGAGACGATGGACACCGTAAAAAGGGTAGAGTGAAAAAGTTGTACTGCAATGGAAAAAAGAATATAATATTTATGTGTCATAGTGTATTTAATTAGTATTTGGAATTTTATTTAGGTGATAGGTAGATTTAAAAACCTAAAACTAATTCATAAAATTTTGACGACCTCCCTGGCGCAGTGGTGAGCGCTGTGGTCTTAATAGTGGGAGGTCCCGGGTTCGATTCCTGGCAGGTGTTTGGAATTTTATAATTTCTAAATTTCTGGTCTGGTCTGGTGGGAGGCTTCGGCCGTAGCTGGTTACCACCCTACCGGCAAAGCCGTGCCGCCAAGCGATTTAGCGTTCCGGTATGATGCCGTGTAGAAACCAAAGGGGTATGGGTTTAATAAAAACGGCCATACCCCTTCCAGGTTAGCCCGCTATCATCTTAGACCGCATCATCACTTACCACCAGGTGAGATTGCAGTCACGGGCTAACTTGTATCTGAATAAAAATAAAATAAAAAAGTCACCTTTAGAGATAGTGAAAAACTTTAGGTTGAGATAGCAATCGGGGTATGAGGCGGACGGACGCCCCGCACGTCATCGCCCACCCGCACAGGGTTAGTGCGGTGACTGTGCGGGTGTTCGGGGCGTTCCCACCTTAATTGCCATCTCGACCTGTCGCGCACCGGGCATAAAAATAATGATACCTATTCCGAGTGATATTGTGGTAACCCTACTCAAGTTAGAGCGCCGAAAATCTGCTCGGCTTTTTGGGCCAATCTCCTTCCACACCTGTGTAAACTTGTCATTATATAAAGTACCCACAGCTTCAAAGGCAGGTGCCATAGACAATGCGTCTCGTTGAAGCTAAATATTCAAATGCAAATTAGGCTTTATTCATGTAGGCTTAATAAGGCTCTTTTGAAATGGAGGTATGACGTCTTTTTGGTTATAAATCTAGCAAATTCTCGTTTAATTTTACCAAAAAATTTAGAACTTACCCTCGGGCTTGGCGAGCAATACAGTACGCGGCCGAAAGTAATGTACATCGACCTTTAGAAGGGGATAGCAAATTTGTAGAGACCGACGAAATGCCGTATAGGTATGAGTGACAGAGACAACGCTCTACCAAGCCGAAATGTCATTTCTAAAGGCCGATGTAGGTACATTACTTTCGGCCGCGTACTGTACTTAGACTACCTTTATTTACTACTAGCTAATGACCGCAACTTCGTCCGCGTGGTTAAAGGTGTTTTTTAAATCCCATGCAGGGAACTATCTAAAATTCCAAATTTCAGCCAAATCCGTCCAGTGTCTATTGTAACTAAATAAAATCTGAAATGTGTACGGCTGAAATCCGGATGTTCATTATTCAACCCATTTCATTAAAGACCTAGTTGCCTGAAAAGCAGCTAGCTATATTTTACACAACAACAAACTCAGTCATCATCTTCATCAACCAATAGACGTCCACTGCTGGACATAGGTCTCTTTTAGGGACTTCCACACGCCACGGTCTTGCGCCGCCGCCATCCAGAGGCTCCCTGCGACTTGTCTGATGTCGTCCGTCCACCTAGTGGGGGTCTTCCAATACTGCGTCTTCCGGTGCGAGGTTGCCATTTCAGCACCTTGGGACCCCAACGTCCATCGGTTTTATGAACTATGTGCCTTGCCCATTGCCACTTCAACTTCACAACACTTCAACCCGTTAGGCTATGTCGGTTACTCTAGTTCTCCTACGGATCTCCTCATTTATGATTTGATCACGTAGAGAAACTCCAAGCATAGATCTCTCCATCGCCCGCTGAGTGACTCTAAGCTTTCTTATGAGGCCCAAACTCAGTGTTCTTTATTAATGTTAGTTGTCTCTCTCTTTCCAGTCACATCACGCAGACAGCTAGTTGGCTTCCACCAGTGGAGAGCTGGCCTTCCAGGGACTGCGACAGCGCTGATGAAGAGTTGCCGTATGGCTGGGAACAGGCGTTGGATAGCCGGGGGAAGCCTTATTATATCAAGTAAGTTACTATACGGTATACTATTGGTTTTTTGCAGGACAAATCATTAAGTATGTATTACCAATATTTTGCTTCAGGAAACTGTCTGACTCGACTCTTATTAACTTAATTAATTGATAGACTGAGTTATTGACAATGCTCGAAGTTATTTTATCCATACTAATATTATATGAATACGAAAGTGTGTCTGTCTTCAACTTTTCACGGTCCATGCGTTTAACCGATTTTGACGGGTACAGACTATAGAGATGGCTTGAATCCTGGAGAAGTAATAGACTGCTCTATATTCCGGAAACAAGGATGTTTCCATGGGATTTTCAAAAACCTTAATTCATGTGTCACTAACTTGCAGGTATCATCGTCAATAATATGACTTTCTACAGATTTTATTTTTATATACCAATGTCGTTGGTTGCTTCATCGAAGACAGATTTATTAGCTCTGTCCAATTCCAGCAAACTAAAATCCATCCTCTGTTACTTTCCAGCCATGTCAACAAAACCACGACGTACGTGGCACCCGAAGGCTGCTCGTGTGAGTCCCCGCCTGCACCGCGGGACGTGGAGCTGGAGAGGGACCCTGAGTTAGGCTTCGGGTTCGTGGCTGGCTCCGAGAAGCCGGTGCTCGTGCGGTTTGTCACCGACAACTCGCCAAGCGTTGGAAAAGTGAGTTCTTTTTTGTTGTACCAACTGTCAATTCGACCTCAGCTTTACACTGGTCATCCATAGAGTTACTGCTGTATATTCCAATTATACTTACTTAGTATTGGTTATTGTAAACCAAAACTAAGTAAGTATATTATAAACTTAGGTACCTAAGCAGGCACTGATTCTGTTGTTTTTCGCTAAACTAAATTTAGAGTATCTGTATCCCTTTTTCTTTTTAATATTGCTAAAAAAGGACGGAACATGAATTTTAGTGCATGCTACCGATACGCTCGCGACTGGCTAAAATCACGAGGTTTGACAGTTCTAAATTAAACTTAAAACTGTCAAACTATGTCTGTCCTTTTCATATTACGTTAGTAAGAAGAAGGTCTAAAAAATTAGGCTCTAAAATTTTGTTGTGCTCAGAATCAGTACCTCTATCTAAACGGAACAACAACGGAGTATCTATGTTATTGTTAAGTATTCTTATTTAATTTACACCAGGACAGCTTCAAGCTAGCTGGATTTTTGCTGACTAAATCGATCGTTATTTATCATCGGCCATCATAGTTCAGCCAGTTTACACTAAACTCTTCCAGAATCATTCT